>NC_092749.1:2995242-3074540 GCF_047496795.1 Chiloscyllium punctatum
TATTAGGAAATAGGACACCCCCAAGTATATTAGGGAATAGGACCCCCCCGAGTATATTAGGAAATCGGACACCCCGAGTATATTAGGGAATAGGACACCCCGAGTATATTAGGAAATAGGACACCCCCGAGTATATTAGGAAATAGGACACCCCCGAGTTTATTAGGAGATAGGACCCCCCCGAGTATATTAGGAAATAGGACCCCCCCAAGTATATTAGGGAATAGGACCCCCCCGAGTATATTAGGAAATCGGACACCCCGAGTATATTAGGGAATAGGACACCCCGAGTATATTAGGAAATAGGACCCCCCGAGTATATTAGGGAATAGGACACCCCGAGTATATTAGGAAATAGGACCCCCCGAGTATATTAGGGAATAGGACACCCCGAGTATATTAGGAAATAGGACCCCCCGAGTATATTAGGAAATAGAACACCCCCGAGTATATTAGGAAATAGGACACCCCGAGTATATTAGGAAATAGGACACCCCCGAGTATATTAGGAAATAGGACACCCCGAGTATATTAGGGAATAGGACCCTCCCGAGTATATTAGGGAATAGGACCTCCCCGAGTATATTAGGGAATAGGACCCCCCCCCGAGTATATTGGGAAATAGGACCCCCCGAGTATATTAGTGAATAGGACCTCCCCGAGTATATTAGGGAATAGGATCTCCCCGGGTATATTAGGAAATAGGACCTCCCCGAGTATATTAGGAAATAGGACCTCCCGGAGTATATAAGGAAATAGGACCTCCCCGAGTATATTAGGGAATAGGACCCCCCGAGTATATTAGGGAATAGGACCTCCCCGAGTATATTAGGGAATAGGACCCCCCCGAGTATATTAGGAAATAGGACCCCCCCGAGTATATTAGGGAATAGGACCTCCCGGAATATATTAGGGAATAGGACCTCCCGGAGTATATTAGGAAATAGGACCCCCCCGAGTATATTAGGAAATAGGACACCCCCGAGTATATTAGGAAATAGGACACCCCGAGTATATTAGGAAATAGGACTCCCCGAGTATATTAGGGAATAGGACCCCCCCGAGTATATTAGGGAATAGGACTCCTCCGAGTATATTAGGAAATAGGACCCCCCTGAGTGTATTAGGAAATAGGACCCCCCCGAGTATATTAGGAAATAGGACCCCCCCGAGTATATTAGGAAATAGGACCTCCCTGAGTATATTAGGGAATAGGACCCCCCCGAGTATATTAGGAAATAGGACCGACCGAGTATATTAGGGAATAGGACCTCCCCGAGTATATTAGGAAATAGGACCCCCCGAGTATATTAGGAAATAGGACCTCCCCGAGTATATTAGGGAATAGGACATCCCCGAGTATATTAGGAAATAGGACCCTCCCGAGTATATTAGGGAATAGGACCCTCCCGAGTATATTAGGGAATAGGACATCCCCAAGTATATTAGGAAATAGGACCCTCCCGAGTATATTAAGGAATAGGACCCTCCCGAGTATATTAGGGAATAGGACCCTCCCGAGTATATTAGGGAATAGGACATCCCCGAGTATATTATGAAATATCCCCCCCCCCCGAGTATATTAGGAAATAGGACTCCTCCGAGTATATAAGGAAATAGGACCTCCCCGAGTATATTAGGAGATAGGACCCCCCCCACCGAGTATATTAGGGAATAGGATCCTCCCGAGTATATTAGGGAATAGGACCTCCCCCAGTATATTAGGAAATAGGACCTCCCTGAGTATATTAGGAAATAGGACCTCCCCGAGTATATTAGGGAATAGGACCTCCCCGAGTATATTAGGAAATAGGACCCCCCCGAGTATATTAGGAAATAGGACCCCCCCGAGTATATTAGGGAATAGGACCTCCCGGAATATATTAGGGAATAGGACCTCCCGGAATATATTAGGGAATAGGACCTCCCGGAGTATATTAGGAAATAGGACCCCCCCGAGTATATTAGGAAATAGGACACCCCCGAGTATATTAGGAAATAGGACCTCCCCGAGTATATTAGTAAAGAGGACCTCCCGAGTATATTAGGGAATAGGACGCCCCCGAGTATATTAGGGAATAGGAGCCCTCCGAGTATATTAGGGAATAGGACCTCCCGGAGTATATTAGGAAATAGGACCTCCCCGAGTATATTAGTAAAGAGGACCTCCCGAGTATATTAGGGAATAGGAGCCCTCCGAGTATATTAGGGAATAGGACCTCCCGGAGTATATTAGGAAATAGGACCTCCCCGTGAACATTAGGGAATAGGACCTCCCCGAGTATATAAGGAAATAGGACCTCCCCGAGTATATTAGGAAATAGGACCTCCCCGAGTATATTAGGGAATAGGACCTCCCCGAGTATATTAGGAAATACGACCTCCCCGAGTATATTAGGGAATAGGACCTCCCGGAGTATATTAGGGAATAGGACACCCCCAAGTATATTAGGGAATAGGACCCCCCCGAGTATATTAGGAAATATCCCCTCCCCCGAGTATATTAGGAAATAGGACCTCCCCGAGTATATTAGGGAATAGGACCTCCCCGAGTATATTAGGGAATAGGACCTCCCCGGGTATATTAGGAAATAGGACCTCCCCGAGTATATTAGGGAATAGGACCTCCCCGGGTATATTAGGGAATAGGACCTCCCCGAGTATATTGGGAAATAGGACCCCCCCGAGTATATCAGGGAATAGGACCTCCCTGTGTATATTAGGAAATAGGACCCTCCCCCGAGTATATTAGGAAATAGGACCCCCCGCCGAGTATATTAGGAAATAGGACCCCCCCCCGAGTATATTAGGGAATAGGACCTCCCCGAGTATATTAGGGAATAGGACCTCCCCGAGTATATTAGGAAATAGGACCCTCCCCCAGTATATTAGGAAATAGGACCTCCCCGAGTATATTAGGGAATAGGACCTCCCCGAGTATATTAGGAAATAGGACCCCCCCGAGTATATTAGGAAATAGGACGTCCCCGAGTAAATTAGGAAATAGGACCCCCCTGAGTATATTAGGAAATAGGACCCCCCGAGTATATTAGGAAATAGGACCCCCCTGAGTATATTAGGGAATGGGACCCTCCCCCAGTATATTAGGAAATAGGACCTCCCCGAGTATATTAGGAAATAGGACCCCCCCGAGTATATTAGGAAATAGGACCTCCCCGAGTAAATTAGGAAATAGGACCCCCCGAGTATATTAGGAAATAGGACCCCCCTGAGTATATTAGGAAATAGGACCCCCCCCGAGTATATTAGGGAATAGGACCCTCCCCCAGTATATTAGGAAATAGGACCTCCCTGAGTATATTAGGAAATAGGACCCCCCCAGTATATTAGGAAATAGGACCTCCCCGAGTATATTAGGAAATAGGACCTCCCTGAGTATATTAGGAAATAGGACCCTCCCCCAGTATATTAGGGAATAGGACCCTCCCCGAGTATATTAGGAAATAGGACCCCCCGAGTATATTAGGAAATAGGACCCCCCTGAGTATATTAGGAAATAGGACCCCCCCCGAGTATATTAGGGAATAGGACCCTCCCCCAGTATATTAGGGAATAGGACCCCCCTGAGTATATTAGGAAATAGGACCCCCCCCGAGTATATTAGGAAATAGGACCCCCCCGAGTATATCAGGGAATAGGACCCTCCCGAGTATATTAGGAAATAGGACCCCCCCAAGTATATTAGGGAATAGGACCCCCCGAGAAAATTAGGAAATAGGACCCCCCCCGAGTATATTAGGGAATAGGACCTCCCCGAGTATATTAGGAAATAGGACCTCCCCGAGTATATTAGGGAATAGGACACCCCGAGTATATTAGGAAATAGGACCCCCCCGAGTATATTAGGGAATAGGACCCCCCGAGTATATTAGGGAATAGGACTCCCCCGAGTATATTAGGGAATAGGACCTCCCGAGTATATTAGGGAATAGGACCCCCCCGAGTATATTAGGGAATAGGACCCCCCGAGTATATTAGGGAATAGGACCCCCCGAGTATATTAGGGAATAGGACCCCCCCCAGTATATTAGGGAATAGGACTCCCCCGAGTATATTAGGGAATAGGACCCCCCCGAGTATATTAGGAAATAGGACCTCCCGAGTATATTAGGGAATAGGACTCCCCCGAGTATATTAGGGAATAGGACCCCCCCGAGTATATTAGGGAATAGGACCTCCCCGAGTATATTAGGGAATAGGACCCTCCCGAGTATATTAGGAAATAGGACCCCCCCGAGTATATTAGGGAATAGGACCTCCCCGAGTATATTAGGGAATAGGACCCTCCCGAGTATATTAGGAAATAGGACCCCCCCGAGTATATTAGGGAATAGGACCTCCCCGAGTATATTAGGGAATAGGACCCTCCCGAGTATATTAGGAAATAGGACCTCCCGAGTATATTAGGGAATAGGACTCCCCCGAGTATATTAGGGAATAGGACCCCCCCGAGTATATTAGGGAATAGGACCTCCCCGAGTATATTAGGGAATAGGACCCTCCCGAGTATATTAGGAAATAGGACCCCCCCGAGTATATTAGGAAATAGGACACCCCCGAGTATATTAGGAAATAGGACCCCCCCCGAGTATATTAGGGAATAGGACACCCCGAGTATATTAGGAAATAGGACCTCCCCAGTGTATTAGGGAATAGGATCTCCCCGAGTATATTAGGAAATAGGACCTCCCCGAGTATATTAGGAAATAGGACCCCCCCAGTGTATTAGGGAATAGGACCCTCCCGAGTATATTAGGGAATAGGACCCCCCGAGTATATAAGGAAATAGGACCTCCCCGAGTATATTAGGGAATAGGACCTCCCCGAGTATATTAGGAAATAGGACCTCCCCGAGTATATTAGGGAATAGGACCCCCCCGAGTATATTAGGGAATAGGACCCCCCGAGTATATAAGGAAATAGGACCTCCCCGAGTATATTAGGGAATAGGACCTCCCCGAGTATATTAGGAAATAGGACCCCCCCAGTGTATTAGGGAATAGGACCCCCCGAGTATATTAGGGAATAGGACCCCCCCGAGTATATAAGGAAATAGGACCTCCCCGAGTATATTAGGGAATAGGACCCCCCGAGTATATTAGGGAATAGGACCCCCCCGAGTATATTAGGGAATAGGACTCCCCCCCGAGTATATTAGGAGATAGGACCCCCCGAGTATATTCGGGAATAGGACCCCCCGAGTATATTAGGGAATAGGAACTCCCCGAGTATATTAGGAAATAGGACCCCCCGAGTATATTAGGGAATAGGACTCCTCCGAGTATATTAGGAAATAGGACCTCCCGAGTATATTAGGGAATAGGACCCCCCGAGTATATTAGGAAATAGGACCTCCCGAGTATATTAGGGAATAGGACATCCCCGAGTATATTAGGGAATAGGACATCCCCGAGTATATTAGGGAATAGGACCTCCCGAGTATATTAGGAAATAGGACCTCCCGAGTATATTAGGGAATAGGACATCCCCGAGTATATTAGGAAATAGGACACCCCGAGTATATTAGGGAATAGGACATCCCCGAGTATATTAGGGAATAGGACATCCCCGAGTATATTAGGAAATAGGACACCCCGAGTATATTAGGGAATAGGACATCCCCGAGTATATTAGGGAATAGGACCTCCCGAGTATATTAGGAAATAGGACCTCCCCGAGTATATTAGGGAATAGGACCCCCCCGAGTATATTAGGAAATAGGACCCTCCCGAGTATATTAGGGAATAGGACCCCCCCGAGTATATTAGGAAATAGGACCTCCCTGAGTATATTAGGAAATAGGACCTCCCCGAGTATATTAGGGAATAGGACCCCCCCGAGTATATTAGGAAATAGGACCCTCCCGAGTATATTAGGGAATAGGACCCTCCCGAGTATATTAGGGAATAGGACATCCCCGAGTATATTAGGGAATAGGACCTCCCGAGTATATTAGGGAATAGGACATCCCCGAGTATATTAGGAAATAGGACCCCCCGAGTATATTAGGGAATAGGACCCTCCCGAGTATATTAGGGAATAGGACCCCCCCGAGTATATTAGGAAATAGGACACCCCGAGTATATTAGGAAATAGGACCCCCCCGAGTATATTAGGAAATAGGACCCCCCCGAGTATATTAGGGAATAGGACCTCCCCGAGTATATTAGGGAATAGGATCTCCCCGAGTATATTAGGAAATAGGACCCCCCCGAGTATATTAGGGAATAGGACCCCCCCGAGTATATTAGGGAATAGGACCCCCCCGAGTATATTAGGAGATAGGACCCCCCGAGTATATTAGGGAATAGGACCCCCCCGAGTATATTAGGGAATAGGACCCCCCCGAGTATATTAGGAGATAGGACCCCCCGAGTATATTAGGAAATAGGACCCCCCGAGTATATTAGGGAATAGGACCCCCCCGAGTATATTAGGGAATAGGACCCCCCCGAGTATATTAGGAAATAGGACCCCCCGAGTATATTAGGAAATAGGACCCCCCCGAGTATATTAGGAAATAGGACCCCCCCGAGTATATTAGGGAATAGGACCCCCCCGAGTATATTAGGGAATAGGACCTCCCTGAGTATATTAGGGAATAGGACCTCCCCGAGTATATTAGGGAATAGGACCCCCCCGAGTATATTAGGAAATAGGACCCCCCGAGTATATTAGGAAATAGGACCCCCCCGAGTATATTAGGAAATAGGACCCCCCCGAGTATATTAGGGAATAGGACCCCCCCGAGTATATTAGGGAATAGGACCCCCCCGAGTATATTAGGAAATAGGACCTCCCCGAGTATATTAGGGAATAGGACCCCCCCGAGTATATTAGGAAATAGGACCCCTCCGAGTATATTAGGGAATAGGACCCCCCCGAGTATATTAGGGAATAGGACCCCCCCGAGTATATTAGGGAATAGGACCCCCCCGAGTATATTAGGAAATAGGACCTCCCCGAGTATATTAGGGAATAGGACCCCCCCGAGTATATTAGGAAATAGGACCCCTCCGAGTATATTAGGGAATAGGACCCCCCCGAGTATATTAGGGAATAGGACCCCCCCGAGTATATTAGGGAATAGGACCCCCCCGAGTATATTAGGAAATAGGACCTCCCCGAGTATATTAGGGAATAGGACCCCCCCGAGTATATTAGGGAATAGGACCCCCCCGAGTATATTAGGAAATAGGACCTCCCCGAGTATATTAGGGAATAGGACTCCCCCGAGTATATTAGGGAATAGGACCCCCCCGAGTATATTAGGGAATAGGACCTCCCCGAGTATATTAGGGAATAGGACTCCCCCGAGTATATTAGGGAATAGGACTCCCCCGAGTATATTAGGAAATAGGACCTCCCCGAGTATATTAGTAAAGAGGACCTCCCGAGTATATTAGGGAATGGGACGCCCCCGAGTATATTAGGGAATAGGACGCCCCCGAGTATATTAGGGAATAGGACCTCCCCCGAGTATATTAGGAAATAGGACCCCCCCGAGTATATTAGGAAATAGGACCCCCCGAGTATATTAGGAAATAGGACCTCACCGAGTATATTAGGAAATAGGACCCCCCTGAGTATATTAGGAAATAGGACCCCCCCGAGTATATTAGGAAATAGGACCCCCCCGAGTATATTAGGAAATAGGACCCCTCCGAGTATATTAGGAAATAGGACCCTCCCCCAGTATATTAGGAAATAGGACCTCCCCGAGTATATTAGGGAATAGGACACCCCGAGTATATTAGGGAATAGGACCCCCCCGAGTATATTAGGGAATAGGACCTCCCCAAGTATATTAGGAAATAGGACCCTCCCCCAGTATATTAGGAAATAGGACCTCCCCGAGTATATTAGGGAATAGGACCCCCCGAGTATATTAGGAAATAGGATCTCCCCGAGTAAATTAGGAAATAGGACCCCCCGAGTATATTAGGAAATAGGACCCCCCTGAGTATATTAGGAAATAGGACCCCCCCCGAGTATATTAGGGAATAGGACCCTCCCCCAGTATATTAGGAAATAGGACCTCCCCGAGTATATTAGGGAATAGGACCTCCCCGAGTATATTAGGAAATAGGACCCCCCCAGTATATTAGGAAATAGGACCCTCCCCCAGTATATTAGGGAATAGGACCCTCCCCGAGTATATTAGGAAATAGGACCCCCCGAGTATATTAGGAAATAGGACCCCCCTGAGTATATTAGGAAATAGGACCCCCCCCGAGTATATTAGGGAATAGGACCCTCCCCCAGTATATTAGGGAATAGGACCCCCCTGAGTATATTAGGAAATAGGACCCCCCCCGAGTATATTAGGGAATAGGACCCCCCCCAGTATATTAGGGAATAGGACCCCCCGAGTATATTAGGGAATAGGACCCCCCCGAGTATATTAGGGAATAGGACCCCCCCCAGTATATTAGGGATAGGACTCCCCCGAGTATATTAGGGAATAGGACCCCCCCGAGTATATTAGGGAATAGGACCCCCCCGAGTATATTAGGGAATAGGACCTCCCCGAGTATATTAGGAAATAGGACCTCCCGAGTATATTAGGGAATAGGACTCCCCCGAGTATATTAGGGAATAGGACCCCCCCGAGTATATTAGGGAATAGGACCCCCCCGAGTATATTAGGGAATAGGACCTCCCCGAGTATATTAGGGAATAGGACCCTCCCGAGTATATTAGGAAATAGGACCCCCCCGAGTATATTAGGAAATAGGACACCCCCGAGTATATTAGGAAATAGGACCCCCCCCCGAGTATATTAGGGAAGAGGACCTCCCCGAGTATATTAGGAAATAGGACCTCCCCGAGTATATTAGGAAATAGGACCCCCCCAGTGTATTAGGGAATAGGACCCCCCGAGTATATAAGGAAATAGGACCTCCCCGAGTATATTAGGGAATAGGAACTCCCCGAGTATTTTAGGGAATAGGACCCCCCCGAGTATATTAGGGAATAGGAGCCCCCCGAGTATATTAGGAGATAGGACCCCCCGAGTATATTAGGGAATAGGACCCCCCGAGTATATTAGGGAATAGGAACTCCCCGAGTATATTAGGAAATAGGACCCCCCGAGTATATTAGGGAATAGGACCCCCCGAGTATATTAGGGAATAGGACTCCTCCGAGTATATTAGGAAATAGGACCCCCCGAGTATATTAGGAAATAGGACCCCCCCGAGTATATTAGGAAATAGGACCCCCCCCGAGTATATTAGGAAATAGGACCTCCCTGAGTATATTAGGGAATAGGACCCCCCCGAGTATATTAGGAAATAGGACCGACCGAGTATATTAGGGAATAGGACCTCCCTGAGTATATTAGGAAATAGGACCGACCGAGTATATTAGGGAATAGGACCTCCCCGAGTATATTAGGGAATAGGACATCCCCGAGTATATTAGGAAATAGGACCCTCCCGAGTATATTAGGGAATAGGACCCTCCCGAGTATATTAGGGAATAGGACATCCCCAAGTATATTAGGAAATAGGACCCTCCCGAGTATATTAAGGAATAGGACCCTCCCGAGTATATTAGGGAATAGGACCCTCCCGAGTATATTAGGGAATAGGACATCCCCGAGTATATTAGGAAATAGGACCTCCCCGAGTATATTAGGGAATAGGACCTCCCCGAGTATATTATGAAATATCCCCCCCCCCCCGAGTATATTAGGAAATAGGACTCCTCCGAGTATATAAGGAAATAGGACCTCCCCGAGTATATTAGGAGATAGGACCCCCCCCACCGAGTATATTAGGGAATAGGATCCTCCCGAGTATATTAGGAAATAGGACACCCCCGAGTATATTAGGAAATAGGACCTCCCCGAGTATATTAGTAAAGAGGACCTCCCGAGTATATTAGGGAATAGGACGCCCCCGAGTATATTAGGGAATAGGAGCCCTCCGAGTATATTAGGGAATAGGACCTCCCGGAGTATATTAGGAAATAGGACCTCCCCGAGTATATTAGTAAAGAGGACCTCCCGAGTATATTAGGGAATAGAAGCCCTCCGAGTATATTAGGGAATAGGACCTCCCGGAGTATATTAGGAAATAGGACCTCCCCGTGAACATTAGGGAATAGGACCTCCCCGAGTATATAAGGAAATAGGACCTCCCCGAGTATATTAGGAAATACGACCTCCCCGAGTATATTAGGGAATAGGACCTCCCGGAGTATATTAGGGAATAGGACCTCCCCGAGTATATTAGGAAATATCCCCTCCCCCGAGTATATTAGGAGATAGGACCCCTCCGAGTATATTAGGAAATAGGACACCCCCAAGTATATTAGGAAATCGGACACCCCGAGTATATTAGGGAATAGGACACCCCGAGTATATTAGGAAATAGGACACCCCCGAGTATATTAGGAAATAGGACACCCCCGAGTTTATTAGGAGATAGGACCCCCCCGAGTATATTAGGAAATAGGACCCCCCCGAGTATATTAGGAAATCGGACACCCCGAGTATATTAGGAAATAGGACCCCCCGAGTATATTAGGGAATAGGACACCCCGAGTATATTAGGAAATAGGACCCCCCGAGTATATTAGGAAATAGAACACCCCCGAGTATATTAGGAAATAGGACACCCCGAGTATATAAGGAAATAGGACACCCCCGAGTATATTAGGAAATAGGACACCCCGAGTATATTAGGGAATAGGACCCTCCCGAGTATATTAGGGAATAGGACCTCCCCGAGTATATTAGGGAATAGGACCCCCCCCCCGAGTATATTGGGAAATAGGACCCCCCGAGTATATTAGGGAATAGGACCTCCCCGAGTATATTAGGGAATAGGATCTCCCCGGGTATATTAGGAAATAGGACCTCCCCGAGTATATTAGGAAATAGGACCTCCCGGAATATATAAGGAAATAGGACCTCCCCGAGTATATTAGGGAATAGGACCCCCCGAGTATATTAGGGAATAGGACCTCCCCGAGTATATTAGGGAATAGGACCCCCCCGAGTATATTAGGGAATAGGACACCCCGAGTATATTAGGAAATAGGACCCCCCGAGTATATTAGGAAATAGAACACCCCCGAGTATATTAGGAAATAGGACACCCCGAGTATATAAGGAAATAGGACACCCCCGAGTATATTAGGAAATAGGACACCCCGAGTATATTAGGGAATAGGACCCTCCCGAGTATATTAGGGAATAGGACCTCCCCGAGTATATTAGGGAATAGGACCCCCCCCCGAGTATATTGGGAAATAGGACCCCCCGAGTATATTAGGGAATAGGACCTCCCCGAGTATATTAGGGAATAGGACCCCCCGAGTATATTAGGGAATAGGACCTCCCCGAGTATATTAGGGAATAGGACCTCCCCGAGTATATTAGGGAATAGGACCCCCCGAGTATATTAGGAAATAGGAACTCCCCGAGTATATTAGGCAATAGGACCTCCCCGAGTATATGAGGGAATAGGACTCCCCCGAGTATATTGGGAAATAGGACCCCCCGAGTATATTAGGGAATAGGACCTCCCCGAGTATATTAGGGAATCGGACCTCCCCGAGTATATTAGGGAATAGGACCTCCCGGAGTATATTAGGAAATAGGACCTCCCGGACTTTATTAGGAAATAGGACCTCCCCGAGTATATTAGGGAATAGGACCCCCCCGAGTATATTAGGGAATAGGACCTCCCCGAGTATATTAGGGAATAGGACCTCCCCGAGTATATTAGGAGATAGGACCTCCCCGAGTATATTAGGAAATAGGACCTCCCTGAGTATATTAGGAAATAGGACCCCCCCCCGAGTATATTAGGAAATAGGACCTCCCTGTGTATATTAGGAAATAGGACCCCCCCGAGTATATTAGGAAATAGGACCCCCCCGAGTATATTAGGGAATAGGACCTCCCCAAGTATATTAGGAAATAGGACCCTCCCCCAGTATATTAGGAAATAGGACCTCCCCGAGTATATTAGGGAATAGGACCTCCCCGAGTATATTAGGAAATAGGACCCCCCCGAGTATATTAGGAAATAGGACCCCCCCAGTATATTAGGAAATAGGACCCCCCGAGTATATTAGGAAATAGGACCCCCCCCAAGTATATTAGGAAATAGGACCCCCCGAGTATATTAGGAAATAGGATCTCCCCGAGTATATTAGGAAATAGGACCCCCCGAGTATATTAGGAAATAGGACCCCCCTGAGTATATTAGGAAATAGGACCCCCCCCGAGTATATTAGGGAATAGGACCCTCCCGAGTATATTAGGAAATAGGACCCCCCCAAGTATATTAGGGAATAGGACCCCCCGAGAAAATTAGGAAATAGGACCTCCCCGAGTATATTAGGAAATAGGACCTCCCCGAGTATATTAGTGAATAGGACCCCCCGAGTATATTAGGAAATAGGACCCCCCCAGTGTATTAGGGAATAGGACCCCCCGAGTATATTAGGAAATAGGACCTCCCCGAGTATATTAGGGAATAGGACCTCCCCGAGTATATTAGGAAATAGGACCTCCCCGAGTATATTAGGAGATAGGACCTCCCCGAGTATATTAGGGAATAGGACCTCCCCGAGTATATTAGGAAATAGGACCTCCCCGAGTATATTAGGGAATAGGAACTCCCCGAGTATTTTAGGGAATAGGACCCCCCCCGAGTATATTAGGGAATAGGACCTCCCCAAGTATATTAGGAAATAGGACCTCCCCGAGTATATTAGGGAATAGGACCTCCCCGAGTATATTAGGAAATAGGACCCCCCCGAGTATATTAGGAGATAGGACCTCCCCGAGTATATTAGGGAATAGGACCTCCCCGAGTATATTAGGGAATAGGACCCCCCCGAGTATATTAGGGAATAGGACATCCCCGAGTATATTAGGGAATAGGACCCCCCCGAGTATATTAGGGAATAGGACCTCCCGAGTATATTAGGAAATAGGACCTCCCCGAGTATATTAGGGAATAGGACCCCCCCGAGTATATTAGGGTATAGGACCCTCCCGAGTATATTAGGGAATAGGACCCCCCCGAGTATATTAGGGAATAGGACATCCCCGAGTATATTAGGGAATAGGACCCCCCCGAGTATATTAGGAAATAGGACCCTCCCTGAGTATATTAGGAAATAGGACCTCCCCGAGTATATTAGGAAATAGGACCCCCCCTGGTATATTAGGAAATAGGACCTCCCCGAGTATATTAGGGAATAGGACCCCCCCGAGTATATTAGGGTATAGGACCCTCCCGAGTATATTAGGGAATAGGACCCCCCCGAGTATATTAGGGAATAGGACATCCCCGAGTATATTAGGGAATAGGACCCCCCCGAGTATATTAGGGTATAGGACCCCCCCAAGTATATTAGGAAATAGGACCCTCCCTGAGTATATTAGGAAATAGGACCTCCCCGAGTATATTGGGAAATAGGACCTCCCTGAGTATATTAGGCAGCAAACTAGCTCTGGTTGTTGTTTGAACATTTGGGGATGAGCAGAGTGCTCCCAAAATTAATTGGTGCAGGGAAACCTTCTGTCTATATCTCAGAACGGGGTTAATTATTGTAACTCTAAACTCCATGAAAATACACAATGTTAAGCTGGGAAGGAGACCTTTCACTCTCACAATTAGATTACAGATCAAAAGTATTCTCTCTCACTCCAGACTTGCACTTGTAAGCATGGACAGATTTTGAGGAGTCAGGAGGTGTGTTACTTGCTGCAGGATTCCCAGCCACTGACCTGCTCTTGTGGCCGCTGTGTTGATAAGAATGTTTCAGTTGAGTTGCTGGTCAATAGGAACCCCCAGGATGTTGATCGTGGTGGTTTAAGTGATGGTAACACCGTTAAATGCCATGGAGCAGTGGTTAGATTGTCTTTTTCAGTGATGGTCATAGCCTGGCATTTGTGTGGCGCAAATGGTACTTGCCACTTGTCAGGGAGGAGAAAGTGAGGACTGCAGATGCTGGAGATCAGAGCCGAAAAATGTGTTGCTGGAAAAGCGCAGCAGGTCAGGCAGCATCCAAGGAGCAGGAGAATCGACGTTTCGGGCATAAGCTCAACACATTTCCTGAAGAAGGGCTTGTGCCTGAAACGTCGATTCTCCTGCTCCTTGGATGCTGCCTGACCTGCTGCGCTTTTCCAGCAACACATTTTTCAGCTCTTGCCACTTGTCAGCCTGGTAAGAATCATGTGATGTATGAAGGGAAACACAAACCCATGAGTTAGGCCCCATCTACCACCCGCTGAGAACAGGAACAGGAAGTGACTTCACCACAGGAAATAACATCACCACAGGAAATGACATCACCAACCCAAAGAAACCCAAACATATAAATAGAAAGCAGGAATTTTCAGCATTGCTTCGCCTGAGGCCCACTGAAGATGTTACCTAGTAGAGTAATGGAACATCTGGAAATGAACCTTCCAGCTCACGAGCAAACCTACATCCAGAACCTCAACCTGAGCTACAAATCTTCCCAAAAATCACAGACACTTCTCAGAGGGCGATAACAAGCCATTGTGCTCCAACAGTCCCAAGCTCTGCAAACAGCGCAGGCTCAATAACTACGCATTCTGCATTCACCATATTCTGGACGACAACACTGCTCCTTTCAAACAATCCCAAAATCCAGAGACTGAAGATACTGCGACAGCCCCTTGTATGTCCTTGGTTGGTGGCCAGAAAGGAGAGGAGGAGAAAGAATGTGCCATTCGAGGAGGTGGGTCCCCGATATCACCCTGAAGTTACCATGGCAACCAGCCTGGCAGTGCTCTCACTGGCCTCGAAGGCAGCACATGGTCTGGGGGTGGGCCCACACGATCCCTGCAGCAGCCCCGCCTAATATTCCAGTTCCCGGGGCATGAGCCCCGTGATCCAGTCTCTGACAATGATGACCGCGTGCTGCGGAAAAGGGACTCTCCGATGGAAGTTTGAGACCAAACTGGCTCAGAATCAGAATCAGCAGCAACTCCTGTTGTCAAGAGCCTGAGACTTTCCGACTGCGATCAGAGCACGTTATCCCACAGCCTCCACCTTCACGGCTGCTGTAGCCTGCCACTCCCCGTCTCTCGAGACCTTCCCCGACACACGCTGGACCGCTGCAGGGTCTGCTCTGCAAACCCCTTCCCCCTCCACCCCCAACTCCCAGCTTTCTACAAGTACCATCCCATGGCATCATTACCACAGCTCATTCCTGACAAGGGGCTTGTGCCTGAAACATTGACTCTTCTGCTCCTCAGATGCTGCCTGACCTGCTGTGCTTTTCCAGCACCACACTCTCGACTCTAATCTCCAACGTCTGCAGTTCTCGCTTTCTCCTAGTTGTCAGCCCAAGCCTGGATCGTGCTGCATTAGAACATAAACTGCCTCAGTATCTGAGGAGTTGTCAATGGGGATCTGCAAACATCCCAACCTCTGACCTTATGATGGAGGGAAGGTCATTGATGAAGCAGCTGAAGATGGTTGGGCCTAAGACACTGCCCTGAGGGACTCCTGCAGAGAGCTGAGATGACTGTCCTCCAAAACTTGGATTACTGGGATCTCTCCCAGGGTTGGAGGGACCTGTATAAGGAAGATGGACACACCTAAACTGGAGGGGCATCAGTATCCTGGCAGGGAGGTTTGCTAATGCCATTTGGGAAGGTTTAAACAGGTCTGGCAGGGGGATAGGAAGCAGAGCACTTGGTCAGCATGTGGAGTGATTAAGGTTCAGCCAAGTCAATCCAAGAAAGAACAGGCAGGGTCAGGTTAACAGATGCAGTGGCGCTGGTGATCTGGAGTGGACTGATTTTAAACCAAGCAGTGCAACAGGGTAAGGCAGAGGAGCTCAGGGCCTGGGTTAGAACATGCAACGATAATGTCGCAGTCATTAGGGAAACCTGGATGGGAGATGTTCCAGGGATGTTAGAGAGAGGTGGAAAAGGGCTGGAGGAGTTACATTACTGATCAAGGAGAAAGTCACAGTGCACTGAGAGGACATCTTGGAGCGCCCAGCCAGCAAGGCCTGATGGGGGTGGCTCAGGAATAAGAAAGATCAATCACTACAATCGGGTTCGACTGTCGGCCTCCCAATAAGCAGCAGGAGGTAGAGGGAAGCAGGCCATGGAAAGATGTTGGTGTGGGTGATACTGACTGGAACTCCCTCAGTGACGGGGCTTTGATTGGTGCATCCAGGAGAGATTCTTGGAACAATATGGAGATAATCCAATGGGGGAAGGGGCTGTGCTGGTCCCTCGACTGAGGGAAGGGACTGTGCACCACCCTCAACGGGGGAAGGGGCTGTGCTGGACTCTCTACTGGGGAAGACGCTGTGCTCCACCCTCTCCTGGGAAAGGGACTGAGCTGGACCGTCTACTGGGGAAGGGACTGAGCTGGACCGTCTACTGGGGAAGGGGCTGTGCTGGACTGTCTACTGGGGAAGGGACTAAGCTGGACCGTCTACTGGGGAAGGGACTGAGCTGGACCCTCTACTGGGGAAGGGACTGAGCTGGACCGTCTACTGGGGAAGGGACTGAGCTGGACCGTCTACTGGGGAAGGGGCTGTGCTGGACCGTCTACTGGGGAAGGGACTGAGCTGGACCGTCTACTGGGGAAGGGGCTGTGCTGGACCGTCTACTGGGGAAGGGACTGAGCTGGACCCTCTACTGGGGAAGGGACTGAGCTGGACCGTCTACTGGGGAAGGGGCTGAGCTGGACCATCTACTGGGAAAGGGGCTGAGCTGGACCGTCTACTGGGGAAGGGACTGAGCTGGACCGTCTACTGGGGAAGGGACTGAGCTGGACCCTCAATTGGGGAAGGGACTGAGCTGGACCCTCAATTGGGGAAGGGACTGAGCTGGACCCTCAATTGGGGAAGGGACTGAGCTGGACCCTCTACAGGGGAAGGGACTGAGCTGGACCATCTACTGGGGAAGGGACTGAGCTGGACCCTCTACTGGGGAAAGGACTGAGCTGGACCCTCTACAGGGGAAGGGGCTGAGCTGGACCCTCTACTGGGGAAGGGACTGAGCTGGACCCTCTACAGGGGAAGGGACTGAGCTGGACCGTCTACTGGGGAAGGGACTGAGCTGGACCATCTACTGGGGAAGGGACTGAGCTGGACCCTCAATTGGGGAAGGGACTGAGCTGGACCCTCTACTGGGGAAGGGACTGAGCTGGACCCTCTACAGGGGAAGGGGCTGAGCTGGACCCTCTACTGGGGAAGGGACTGAGCTGGACCGTCTACTGGGGAAGGGACTGAGCTGGACCATCTACTGGGGAAGGGACTGAGCTGGACCCTCTACAGGGGAAGGGGCTGAGCTGGACCCTCTACTGGGGAAGGGACTGAGCTGGACCCTCTACTGGGGAAGGGGCTGAGCTGGACCCTCTACTGGGGAAGGGGCTGAGCTGGACCCTCTACTGGGGAAGGGACTGTGCTGGACCCTCTACTGGGGAAGGGACTGAGCTGGACCCTCAATTGGGGAAGGGACTGAGCTGGACCATCTACTGGGGAAGGGACTGAGCTGGACCCTCAATTGGGGAAGGGACTGAGCTGGACCCTCAATTGGGGAAGGGACTGAGCTGGACCATCTACTGGGGAAGGGACTGAGCTGGACCCTCAATTGGGGAAGGGACTGAGCTGGACCCTCAATTGGGGAAGGGACTGAGCTGGACCATCTACTGGGGAAGGGACTGAGCTGGACCCTCAATTGGGGAAGGGACTGAGCTGGACCCTCAATTGGGGAAGGGACTGAGCTGGACCATCTACTGGGGAAGGGACTGAGCTGAGTGATTGAGGTTTCAGGCAGCAGAATTTTGGAAATGATGTGATCCTAATTCCGTAAGTTTTAAGACAGTTATGGATAAGACTGGTCCTCGGGTGAAAGTGCAAAATTGGGGGAGGTGCATTACAACAGAAATCGGACAGATTAGATTGAATACCCAAATTTAGTCTGAGCGGGAATCTACAAGATTAAAGGCCAAATGGTCAGAGTTCAGGACCAGCAAGATCCTGTGAGGATGAAAGGTTAGAAGAGCAGATCCAGGGACTGTGCAAAACAGGAGATATTAAATTTACAGTCACAAATAAAATTCATGGACAGGCTGGGGGACCACAGCAATGCAGGCAGCATCAGGAGGGAGAGGGACCACAGCAAGGCAGGCAGTATCAGGAGGGAGAGGGACACAGCAAGGCAGGCAGCATCAGGAGGGAGAGGGACCACAGCAAGGCAGGCAGTATCAGGAGGGAGAGGGACACAGCAAGGCAGGCAGCATCAGGAGGGAGGGGGAACACAGCAAGGCAGGCAGTATCAGGAGGGAGGGGGAACACAGCAAGGCAGGCAGTATCAGGAGGGAGGGGGAACACAGCAAGGCAGGCAGTATCAGGAGGGAGGGGGAACACAGCAAGGCAGGCAGTATCAGGAGGGAGAGGGAACACAGCAAGGCAGGCAGTATCAGGAGGGAGAGGGAACACAGCAAGGCAGGCAGCATCAGGAGGGAGGGGAACACAGAGAGGCAGGCAGCCTCAGGAGGGAGAGGGAACACAGCAAGGCAGGCAGCATCAGGAGGGAGGGGGAACACAGCGAGGCAGGCAGTATCAGGAGGGAGGGGGAACACAGCGAGGCAGGCAGTATCAGGAGGGAGGGGGGACACAGCAAGGCAGGCAGCCTCAGGAGGGAGAGGGAACACAGCGAGGCAGGCAGCCTCAGGAGGGAGAGGGAACACAGCGAGGCAGGCAGCCTCAGGAGGGAGAGGGAGAAGTCTGCGTTTCGGGTGTAACCCTTCCTCAGGCCTGGGGCTAGGCGTGTGGGGAGCATATGTGAGCTTTAAGGGAGTGGAATCAAGCAAGGCCTTTGAGGAATATAAAGGAAGCAGGTAAGAAATTAAACAAGGAATTCCTGGGGGGAATCTGTTAAATATCCTTAGCCCATCGGGTAAAGGAGTATCCATCGGCGTTTTATAGATATGTACGGAACAAGAGGAAAACTAGGGAATGGTCCTCTCAACTTCCGGTGACTGTCTGTGTGGAGTTTGCACGTTCTCCCCGTGTCTGCGTGGGTTTCCTCCGGGTGCTCCGGTTTCCTCCCACAATCCAAAGATGTGCAGGTCAGGTGAATTGGCCATGCTAAATTGCCCATAGTGTTAGGTGTATTAGTCAGGGGTAAATGTAGGGGAATGGGTTGGATGGGTTACTCTTTGGAGGGTCAGTGTGGACTTGTTGGGCCGAAGGGCCTGTTTCCACACTGTAGGGAATCTAATCTAATCTAAAAAAAAGTACAAAGGAAGGAATTTCTGTGTGGAGCCAGAGGAAGTGGGTGAGGTCCTGAATTAATATTTTGTGTTGGTATTTACCAGAGAGAATTGAGTTGAATGTATTGCCACATGTGATTTTGCTGCTCCTTGGATGCTGCCTGAACTGCTGTGCTCTTCCAGCACCACTAATCCAGATAAAAGATTGGCTTAGTCACAGCAGACTGAGGGCAGCTGTGGAGGGGTGTTTTTCTGACTGGTCATCTGTGACCAGTGGGATTCTGCAGGGATCAGTCGGGGGAACCCACAGTGTTTTTTTTAAAATATATAAATGAATGGTTTGATGTAAATGTCCTTGGTCTGTCCTTCCTTTCCAGATGACTCATCACCAAGCCACTTCCCTGAAATGTAATTGGCTCCATTAAGTGATCAGAGAATCCAGTGGTGGGAGAGGGGAGCTGGACCCAGGGAGGACCATAGCCCTTCAGTTAGGGAAAGGTTTGAAAAGAGAGAGAGTTGAATCACTCAGAAACTCACACTGCGAGTACAACATTGTAACATTGGCCTGTGCTGGCACCTCCTGGCTGTGTTTGGAATTGTAATATTGAGCACTGTTCAAACTGAGTTGCTGGAACTAGAATCTTTTTTAGAATGAGATTCCCTACAGTGTGGAAACAGGCCCTTCGGCCCAACAAGTCCACGCCGACCCTCCGGACAGCAGCCCACCCTACCCTATGTTTACCGCTGACTAATGCCCCTCCCTGAACCTTTCTGAACACTATGGGCAATTTAGCATGGCCAATTTTCTGACCTGCACATTTTCGGACGGTGGGAGGAGACTGGAGCACCAGGAGGAAACCCACGCAGACACGGGGAGAATGTGCAAACTCCACACAGTCAGTCGCCTGAGGCGGGAATTGAACCCGGGTCTCTGGCGCTGTGAGGCAGCAGTGCTAACCACTGTGCCACCGTGCCACCCCACTGGCATCACAGCATGGCTCAGTCTGTACCAGGGGAGTGTTTCTGTACATAATGTCTACAATGAGGGGGTGCCTGCCCACTACCTCCTTACCCTCAGAGATGGTGAAGTTATCTCCTCACAGCAGGACACCCAGGCCAGAGGAATGGCTGTCATTTCACGCCCCCTCCACCAACCAAATGGAAGGCCCAAGGGTCTATCAGTTTGACCATCTCCCACAGCTGCTGAGTGTGGTATCCCACACCCCTGCACAAACAGCAGGACTGCTTTAACATTCACATCCATTTTAAAGGTTTATAGAATTACCCAAAATCCATTCATTCATGGTCTGGTCACTGAGAGCTCCCTCATCCCTGTGGTGTGGGTGAAATGTTGGAGACTCTCCGCACTGAGGTAGCCCCCTGTTCCTCCCTGGGGCAGGGAGATTTCCCTGCTCCGATGAAGTTGGAGTAAGAATGAAACCAGCAGAGCCCAGTGCTGAGTCTGACAGAGGGACTGGCAGCACGTCGCTGTTCCCAGTTACCCAACGCTGTGATGGGGTGGGTACCCCATGGTTCCCAATGGCTTCACTGCGCCCCTTGGGTTGGGGGCTGCTCCTTTCCCTCTCCCCACAGTGGGACTCTCTCTCGATGTTAGTTGCTGGCCATCTCCCTGCACATCTCGATTGTCAGAGGAGCTGCTGCTGCCTCTTTGCTGTTTCACTGTCAGCCTTTTCCTGATTGTTTCTCACTGTCCCGCCTCTGTCACTCCCTCCTCCTCCACTGCCTCAGCCTGTCCAACTTATTGTGCCTCTGCGATGGCTGCCTGTCCCTCCTCACCCTCATCTCCCTCCTCTCCCTCCTCTCCCTCCCGCCCCTCCTCTCCCTCCTCTCCCTCCTGCCCCTCCTCTCCCTCCTCTCCCTCCTCTCCCTCCACTCCCTCCACTCCCTCCTCTCCCTCCTGTCCCTCCTCACCCTCCTCTCCCTCCTCTCCCTCCTGCCCCTCCACTCCCTCCACTCCCTCCTCTCCCTCCTCTCCCTCCCGCCCCTCCTCTCCCTCCTCTCCCTCCTGCCCCTCCTCTCCCTCCTCTCCCTCCTCTCCCTCCACTCCCTCCTCTCCCTCCTCTCCCTCCTGTCCCTCCTCACCCTCCTCTCCCTCCTCTCCCTCCTGCCCCTCCACTCCCTCCACTCCCTCCTCACCCTCCTCTCCCTCCTCTCCCTCCTCTCCCTCCTCACCCTCCTGCCTCTCCTCTCCCTCCTCTCCCTCCTGCCCCTCCTCTCCCTCCTCTCCCTCCTCACCCTCCTGCCCCTCCTCTCCCTCCTCTCCCTCCTGCCCCTCCTCTCCCTCCTCTCCCTCCTCTCCCTCCACTCCCTCCACTCCCTCCTCTCCCTCCTGTCCCTCCTCATCCTCCTCTCCCTCCTCTCCCTCCACTCCCTCCACTCCCTCCTCTCCCTCCTGTCCCTCCTCACCCTCCTCTTCCTCCTCTCCCTCCTGCCCCTCCACTCCCTCCTCACCCTCCTCTCCCTCCTCTCCCTCCTCACCCTCCTGCCTCTCCTCTCCCTCCTCTCCCTCCTGTCCCTCCTGCCCCTCCTCTCCCTCCTGCCCCTCCTCTCCCTCCTGTCCCTCCTGCCTCTCCTCTCCCTCCTCTCCCTCCTCTCCCTCCTGCCCCTCCTCTCCCTCCTGTCCCTCCTGCCTCTCCACTCCCTCCTCACCCTCCTGCCCCTCCTCTCCCTCCTCTCCCTCCACTCCCTCCTCTCCCTCCTCTCCCTCCTGTCTCTCCTCTCCGGCCTGAGTCCTTAGAAGAGTATAAAGGCAGTAGGAGTATACTTAAGAGGGAAATCAGGAGGGCAAAACGGGGACATGAGATAGCTTTGGCAAATAGAATTAAGGAGAATCCAAAGGGATTTTACAAATACATTAAAGACAAAAGGGTAACTAGGGAGAGAATAGGACCCCTCAAAGATCAGCAAGGCGGCCTTTGTGTGGAGCCACAGAAAATGGGGGAGATACTAAATGAATATTTTGCATCAGTATTTACTGTGGAAAGGGATATGGAAGATATCGACTGTAGGGAAATAGATGGTGACATCTTGCAAAATGTCCAGATTACAGAGGAAGAGGTGCTGGATGTCTTGAAATGGTTAAAGGTGGATAAATCCCCAGGATCTGATCAGGTGTATCCGAGAACTCTGTGGGAAGCTCGAGAAGTGATTGCTGGGCCTCTTGCTGAGATATTTGTATCATCGATAGTCACAGGTGAGGTGTTGGAAGACTGGAGGTTGGCTAATGTGGTGCCACTGTATAAGAAGGGCGGTAAGGACAAGCCAGGGAACTATAGACCGGTGAGCCTGACCTCGGTGGTGGGCAAGTTGTTGGAGGGAATCCTGAGGGACAGGATGTATATGTATTTGGAAAGGCAAGGACTGGTTAGGGATAGTCAACATGGCTTTGTGCGTGGGAAATCATGTCTCACAAACTTGATTGAGTTTTTTGAAGAAGTAACAAAGAAGATTGATGAGGGCAGAGCAGTAGATGTGATCTATGTTGACTTCAGTAAGGCGTTCGACAAGGTTCCCCATGGGAGACTGATTAGCAAAGTTAGATCTCATGGAATACAGGGAGAACTAGCCATTTGGATACAGAACTGGCTCAAAGGTAGAAGACAGAGGGTGGTGGTGGAGGGTTGTTTTTCAGACTGGAGGCCTGTGACCAGTGGAGTGCCACAAGGATCGGTGCTGGACCCTCTACTTTTTGTCATTTATATAAATGATTTGGATGTGAGCATAAGAGGTACAGTTAGTAAGTTTGCAGATGACACCAAAATTGAAGGTGTAGTGGACAGCGAAGAGGGTTACCTCAGATTACAACAGGATCTGGATCAGATGGGCCAATGGGCTGAGAAGTGGCAGATGGAGTTTAATTCAGATAAATGCGAGGTGCTGCATTTTGGGAAAGCAAACCTTAGCAGGACTTATACATTTCATGGTAAGGTCCTAGGGAGTGTTGCTGAACAAAGAGACCTTGGAGTGCAGGTTCATAGCTCCTTGAAAGTGGAGTCACAGATAGATAGGATAGTGAAGAAGGCGTTTGATATGCTTTCCTTTGTTGGTCAGAGTATTGAGTACAGGAGGTGGGAGGTCATGTTGCGGCTGTACAGGACATTGGTTAGGCCACTGTTGGAATATTGCGTGCAATTCTGGTCTCTTTCCTATCAGAAAGATGTTGTGAAACTTGAAAGGGGTCAGAAAAGATTTACAAGGATGTTGCCAGGGTTGGAGGATCTGAGCTACAGGGAGAGGCTGAACAGGCTGGGGCTGTTTTCCCTGGAGCGTCGGAGGCTGAGGGGTGACCTTATAGAGGTTTACAAAATTATGAGGGGCATAGATAGGATAAATAGACAAAGTCTTTTCCCTTGGGTTGGGGAGTCCAGAACTAGAGGTAATAGGGTTAGGGTGAGAGGGGAAAGATATAAAAGAGACCTAAGGGGCAACGTTTTCACGCAGAGGGTGGTACGTGTATGGAATGAGCTGCCAGAGGAAGTGGTGGAGGCTGGTACAAATACAACATTTAAGAGGCATCTGGATGGGTATATGAATAGGAAGGGTTTGGAGGGATATGGGCCGGGTGCTGGCAGGAGGGACTAGATTGGGTTGGGATATCTGGGTCAGCATGGACGGGTTGGACCGAAGGGTCTGTTTCCATGCTGTATGACTCTATGATTCTCTCCCTCCTCTCTGGCCTTCCCCTCCTTTCAGTTTTCCTGTTCCTTTGGGGGTCCATATTGCCCCTTCCCGCCATCTGAATGTAAGTGCCCCCCCCCCCCCCCCCCTCCCGTCCCGGTGTCGCACAGGCCTGGTGATGGTGCCCTGCTTCCCCACACAGGCTGCAGCTCTTGGACTCCCCCAGTCTTTAGTCCGGTGGCCTGCCTGGTCACAGATCCTGCAGGGGGTCACCCTACAACCTGCTGCCCTGAGCACTGCCCTCCCGTGGGGTTGGTATCCTCATGGCTGTCCTGTGTACATCAGGTAGCCTTGACTCCCTCTGATCACAAAGCTGGAGGCTGGTTGGACGATGTTCCCAATGGCATCCATCCTCAGGCTCAGATTCCAAAAGGGCCTACCACATTGGTGCTGCCCCCTTCAGGCTGCACATACCTTCCCAGGACAGTCAGGGCCTCTGCTGCTCCAATGTAGGGGTTGTAACAACCCAGCTCCTCTGGGCATGGAGAACATAGAACATAGAACATTACAGCGCAGTACAGGCCCTTTGGCCCTCGATGTTGCACCGCCCATTCAACTAATCTGAAGCCCATCCAGCCCATCCCACCGACACTATTCCATGTACGTTCATATGCCTGCCCAATGACGACTTAAATGTACTTAAACTTGGCGGATCTACTACCGTTGCAGGCAAAGCATTCCATACCCTTACTACTCTCTGAGTAAAGAAACTACCTCTGACATCTGTCTTACATCCCCTCACTTTAAAGTTGTGTCCCCTCGTGTTTGCCTTGGAAAAGACTCTCCCTGTCCACCTTATCTAACCCTCTGATTATCTAGTATGTACACAATGGAACCGCAAATAGGAAGGAGAGGGGACCCTCACCTCAAATACTTTCAGGAAATGCTAGCATTGCTTCACTCTCCTGAAGCTGAAAATATGTTGCTGGAAAAGCGCAGCAGGTCAGGCAGCATCCAAGGATCAGGAGAATCGACATTTCAGGCATGAGCCCTTCTTCAGGAATGCTGCACTTTTCCAGCAACACACTTTCAGCTCTGATCTGCAGCATCTGCAGTCCTCACTTTCTCCTTCACTCTCCTGAAGATCACATTGAAATAGCCCCCTCTTGGGAAACTCTGCAGGCAGAAAATATCTGCTGCTTGGAGCCCACAGCAACCCAGGAGGACTGTTGTCATGAAGATCATCCAGTCAACTGGTGATCCTTCCTCCACAGTCTTCCCCATCCCCCTGACTGTGTTACAGACCCCCCCCCCCGGCCTGGGGCGCTGCTGCTTGCTCAGGCCATTGCACCAGGTTGGATTTTCCCCAAAGTGGCATTCAGCCGAAGCCAGCAAAAGATCCACCTCCTTGACCTCCTCCATCGCCAGACCCTGACCACACCACACCTGGAGGAAGAGGACCTCATCTTCTGCCTAGGAACCCTCCAACCACAAGGGATGAATTCAGATTTCTCCAGTTTCCTCATTTCCCCTCCCTCCACTTTGTCTCAGTCTCAACCCTCGAACTCAGCACCACTTTCTTGACCTGCAATCTTCTTCCTGACCTCTCCGCCCCCACCCCCGCGCCCCCTCTCCGGCCTATCACCCTCACCCTCACCTTCTTCCACCTATCGCATTCCCAATGCCCCTCCCCCAGGTCCCTCCTCCCTACCTTTTATCTCAGCCCACTTGGCACACCTTCCTCATTCCTGAAGAAAGGCTAATGCCCGAAACGCCAATTCTCCTGCTCCTCTGATGCTGCCTGACCTGCTGTGCTTTTCCAGCACCACTCTCTCGACTCTGATCTCCAGCATCTGCAGTCCTCACTTTCTCCTAAAAGATCCACCAATGGCAGGTCAGCTCAACCAAAGGTCCCCTCCAAGGTCCAATCACAATCTCAATCTCAAATAGCTCTGATGACCCACAACTCAATGCTGGTCCAGTCTCTGTGACCAACGGCCAGGTAGGCCCACTCCCAGAATGCAAACGAGCAATCTCTCAGAGTCCTCTGATTGGATGATCTTCCTCCTGTTTATCTTAGAAACAGGCCTTTTGGTCCAAAGAGTCCACACCAACTCTCTAAAGAGCATCCTTCCCAGGCTCACTCCCTACCCTATAACCCCACATTTGCCATGGCTAATCCACCTGACCTACACATCCTTGGGCAATTTCCCAGGGCCTGAAGAAAGAAGATGGCTCGGTAACGTCATCTCAGGCTGACGTCATGAGGATCAGCAAATCCTTCTACGCCAGCCTGTATGACTCGAAGCCAACCGACAGCGTGGTCTCCCAGTCGTTCCTGTCCTCTATCACGGAGGTCCTAGATGACGGAACACGAGAGCGGCTGGACCAGCCGCTATCTCTGGATGAACTGACCAAGGCCCTCGAGTCCTTCAAAAAGAATAAAACTCCCGGAAGCGACGGCTTACCGGTCGAGGTTTATTCCGCTCTTTGGGACTTGATCGGCCAGGACCTGCTGGAGGTGTATGTCAGTATGCTCCGGGCAGGTACCATGAGTGAATCCATGAGGAAAGGCATCATCACCCTCATCGACAAGCGGAAGGGGGAGAGGGAGGAAATTAGAAATTGGAGACCGATCTCACTGTTAAATACAGACTACAAAATCCTGTCAAAGGTCATCGCCAACCGGGTCAGGTCTGCTCTGGGATCGGTGATCCACCCGGACCAAACCTGTGCTGTAGATCTCTGAGAGTCTCGCACTCCTCAGGGATACGATCGCCTACGTGCAGGACAGGGGGGTGGACACCTGCCTCATCAGCCTGGACCAGGAGAAAGCCTTTGACAGGATATCGCATACATATATGAGGGATGTCCTCTCCAAAATAGGCTTTGGGGAGGGAATCGGAAATTGGATCAGACTGCTCTACACCAACATTGTCAGTGCAGTCTCAATCAATGGGTGGGAATCAGATAGCTTCCCAGTCAGATCTGGAGTCAGGCAGGGCTGCCCCCTCTCTCTCCCGCCTTGTTTGTGTGTTGCATAGAGCCATTTGCCGAATCCATCAGGAAGGATGCGAGCCTGAGAGGGGTGACTATTCCTGGCAGCGGGGGCCTGCAGGTTAAGGCCTCCCTGTACATGGATGACGTTGCTGTTTTCTGCTCGGATCCGCTGTCCGTGCACAGACTCGTGTGCATCTGTGACCAGTTCGAACGGGCCTCGGGGGCCAAGGTAAACCGAGGCAAGAGCGAGGCCATGCTCTTCGGGAACTGGGCCGACCAATCCTCTATCCCCTTCACCGTCAGGACTGACCACCTGAAGGTGCTGGGTATTTGGTTCGGGGGGGCTGGGGCGTGCGCCAAGACCTGGGAGGAGCGGATCAGGGAGATGAGACAGAAACTAGGCAGATGGGGGCAACGGTCGCTCTCCATCGCGGGAAAAAACCTGGTCATCAGGTGTGAGGTCCTCTCAGTATTGCTATATGTGGCACAGGTCTGGCCTATCCCCAGGACCTGTGCCGCCGCAGTCACCCGGGCCATCTTCCAATTCATTTGGAGATCAAAGATGGACCGGGTCCGAAGAGACACAATGTACAAAGACCGGTGCAATGGGGGAAAAAACACGCCCAATGCCACCCTCACCCTGATGGCCACCTTTGTGTGTGGCTGCATCAAGCTGTGCGTGGATCCCCGGTACGCAAACACCAAGTGTCACTACGTACTGAGGTTCTACCTGTGCCCGGTGTTGCGAAGGATGGGCCTGGCCTCGCTGCCGCGGAACGCTCCGAGTAGTTGGACCGTTCCGTATCACCTGTCCTTCGTGGAGAAGTTTATGAAGAAAAACACCTTTGACCACAAGTCCATCAGGAAGTGGTCAGCACGTAGCGTCCTTGAGACCCTTCAGGAAAAGGAGAGGGCGGATCCTGTCGAGCGGTTCCCTGAGCAGACTGTCAAAGCCATTTGGCAGAATGCCTCATCGCCAGAACTTTCCAACAAGCACCAAGACATGGCTTGGCTGGTGGTGAGAAGGGCTCTGCCTGTGAGATCCTTCATGCATGCCCGGACTCTCTGCCGCACCGCACGCTGCCCTCGAAGTGGCTGCGGGGGGGACGAGACTGTCACACACCTCCTTCTGGAATGTGCCTATGCAGAGGAAGTCTGGAGAGGAATGCAGTGGTGCTTGTCGAGGTTCGTCCCGAGCAGCGCCGTGACGCGGGATTCCGTGCTCTATGGCCTGTTCCCCGGGACTCACACCGAGACGAACATTAACTGTTCCTGGAGGATCATCAACTCGGTGAAGGACGCTCTCTGGGCGGTCCGAAACCTGTTGGTCTTCCAGCTGAAGGAGTTGACCCCAACTGAGTGTTACAGACTGGCACATTCCAAGGTCCAAGACTACGTGTTGAGGGACGCGCTGAAGCTTGGGGCAGCTGCCGCCAAGGCGCGGTGGGGAAAGACCACCGTGTAAGATCGGCCTGCCGAAAGAAGAACAGGGGGCCCATGCGGACGTTTTTTTGGGCTCTGCTGATGCCTCAGCCAAATCTATGCATAAGATTGAGAAATGCACAGACTTGTATATAACAATGATAAATTCTGATCTGTGTATGTAAATGTTGACATATGTATGGCATGACCAAATGTACAGACCATCAAATCATTTTATGAATAAAGTATATTTTTGAAATAAAAAAAATTTCCCAACGCCAATCGTCCTTCCCCTCAACAATAGACCGTTTTGGATACTGTTTGGGGGGGGACTTACTGGGGTCAGCAGTGGGGCACAGGGCTCTGGCACAGAGTCTGTCCCTGCTGCTCAGAAGGGAAGGGGGAAGAGGAGCAGAGCAGTAACCATTGTGGACTCTATAGTTAGGGGGACAGATAGGAGGTTCTGTGGAGACGAGAGAGACTCACGGTTGGTGTGTTGCCTCCTGGGTGCCAGGGTTTGTGATGTCTCTGATCATATTTTTGGGATCCTTGTGGGGGAGGGGGAGAAGCCCCAAGTCGTGGTCCACCTCAGCACCAAGGCCATAGGTAGGAAGAGAGATGGGGACTTCAGGCAGATATTCAGGGAGCTAGGGTGGAAGCTTAGAGCCAGAACAGAGTTGTTATCTCTGGTTTGTTACCTGAACCACATGTTAGCGAGGCGAGGAATAGGGAGAGAGAGGAGTTGAACATGTGGCTACAGGGATGGTGCAGGAGGGCGGGTTTGGGATTCCTGGATTATTGGGGCTCATTCTGAGGAAGGTGGGACCTCTACAAACAGAATGGTCTTCACCTGAACCAGAGGCGTACCGATATCTTGGGGAGGGGGAATTTGCTAATGCTCTTTGAGTGGGTTTAAACTTATTCAGCAGGGCGATGGGAACCTGAATTGTAGTTCCAGTGTCCAGGAGGTTGAGAACAGTGAGGTCAGAAATAAGCTTTCAAGACGGCAAGAGTGCACCGACAAGCAAGATGGTGGTTTGAAGTGTGTCTACTTCAACGCCAGGAGCATCCAGAATAAAGTAGGTGAACTTGCAGCATGGGTTGGTATCTGGGACTTCAATGTTGTGGCCATTTCGGAGACATGGGTAGAACAGGGACAGGAATGGTTGTTGCAGGTTCCGGGATTTAGAGGTTTCAGTAAGAACAGAGAAGATGATAAAATAGGGGGACATGTGGCATTGTTACTCAAGGACAGTATTACTGTGGCAGGAAGGACATTTGAGAACTCGTTCACTGAGGTAGTATGGGCTGAGGTTAGAAACAGGAAAGGAGAGGTCACCCTGTTGGGAGTTTTCTATCGACCTCCAAATTGTTTCAGGGACATAGAGGAAAGGATAGCAAAGACGATTCTCAATGGGAGCGAGAGTAACAGGGTAGTTGTTATGGGGAACTTTAACTTTCCTAGAAATGCTATAGTTTGAGTACTTTTTGTCGAATGTGTGCAGGATGGTTTCTTGACAGTATATAGATGGGCCGACTGGGGGCAAGGCCACATTGGATTTGGTACTGGGGAATGAACCCGGTCAGGTGTTAGATTTGGACGTAGGTGAGCACTTTGGTGATAGTGACCAGACTTCGGTTATGTTTACTTTAGTGATGAAAAGGGATAGGTATATACCGCAGGGCAAAAGTTATTGCTGGGGGAAAGGCAATTATGATGCAGTTAGGCAAGATTTAGGATGCATGGGTTGGGAAAGGAAACTGCAGGGGACAGGCACAATAGAAATGTAGAGCTTATTCAAGGAACAGCTACTGCGTGTCCTTGATAAGTACGTACCTGTCAGGCAGGGAGGAAGTGGTCAAGTGAGGAAGCTGTGGTTTACGAAGGAAGTTGAATCTCTTGTCAAGAGGAAGAAGAGGCTTATGTTAGGATGAGATGTGAAGGCTCAGTTCGGGCACTTGAGAGTTACAAGTTACCCAGGAAAGACCTAAAAAGAGAGCTAAGAAGAGCCAGGAGGGAGCCATGAGAAGTCATTGGCAGATAGAATCAAGGAAAACCCTAAAGCTTTCTATAAGTATGTAAGGAATAAGAGAATAACTAGAGTAAGATTAGGGCAAATCAAGGCTGGTAGTAGGAAGTTGTGTGTGGAGTCAGAGGAGATAGGGGAAGCACTAAATGAATATTTACACTGGAAAAAGACAATGTGATCGAGGAGTATACTGAGATACAGGCTATTAGACTAGATGGGATTGAGGTTCATAAGGAGGAGGTGTTAGCAATTCTGGAAAGTGTGAAAATAGATAAGTCCCCTGAGCCAGATGGGATTTATCCTCGGATTCTCTGGGAAGCCAGGGAGGAGATTACTGAGCCGTTGGCTTTGATCTTTATGTTGCCATTGTCGACAGGAATAGTACCAGAAGATTGGAGGATAGCAAATGCTGTTCCCTTGTTCAAGAAGGGGAGTCGAGACAACCCTGGTAATCACAGACCTGTGAGGCTTACTTTGGTTGGGGGTAAGGTGTTGGAAAAGGTTATAAGAGAGGATTTATAATCATCTATAGAGGAATAAGTTGATTAGGGATAGTCAGCACAGTTTTGTGAAGGGTAGGTTGTGCCTCTCAAACTTTATTGAGTTCTTTGAGAAAGTGACCAAACAGGTGGATGAGGGTAAGTGGTTGATGTGGTGTATATGGATTTCACTGAGGCATTTGATAAGGTTCCCCATGGTGGGCTATTGCACAAAATACAGAGGCATGGGATTGAGGGTGATTTAGTGATTTGGATCAGAAATTGGCGAGCTGAAAGGTGACAGAGGGTGGTGGTTGATGGGAAATGTTCATCCTGGAGTTCAGTTACTAGTGGGGTACTGCAAGGATCTGTTTTGGGTCCACTGCTGTTTGTCATTTTTATAAATGACCTGGATGAGGGCATAGAAGGATGGGTTAGTAAATTTGAGGATGATACTAAAGTTGGTGGAGTTGTAAATAGTGCAGAAGGATGTTGTAGGTTACAGAGGGACATAGTTGAGAGTGTGTTGCTGGAAAAGCACAGCAGGTCAGGCAGCATCCGAGGAGTAGGAGAATCGACATTTCGGGCCGGAGCCCTTCGTCAGGAGTGAAGTTGCTCATTCCTGATGAAGGACTCCTGTCTGAAACGTTGATTCTCCTGCTCCTCGGATGCTGCCTGACCTGCTGTGCTTTTCCAGCACCACACTCTCAACTCTGATCTCCAGTACCTGCAGACCTCACTGTCTCCTACAGAGGGGCATAGATAAGCTGCAGAGCTGGGCTGAGAGGTGGAAAATGGAGTTTAATGTGGAAAAGTGTGAGGTGATTCACTTTGGACGGAGTAACAGGAATACAGAGTACTGGGTTAATGGTAAGATTCTTGGTAGGGTGGTTGAGCAGAGAGATCTTGGTGTCCATGTACACAGATCCCTGAAAGTTGCCACCCAGATTGATAGGGGTGTTAAGAAGGGGTACAGTGTGTTAGCTTTTATTGGTAGAAGGATTGAGTTTCGGAGCCATGAGGTCATGCTGCAGCTGTACAAAACTCTGGTGTGGCTGCACTTGGAGTATTGTGTAGTTCTGGTCACTACATTATAGGAAGAATGTAGAAGCTTTGGGAAGGGTCCAGAGCAGATTCACCATGATGTTGCCTGGTATGGAAGGTAGGTCTTACAAGGAAAGGGACTTGAGGCTGTTTTCATTAGAGAGTAAAAGGTTCAGACACAACTTAATTGAGACATCTAAGTTTATCAGAGGGTTAGATTGGGTGGACAGGGAGAGCCTTTTTCCTCAGATGGTGATGACTAGTACAAGGGGACATAGCTTTAAATTAAGGTGTGATAGATATAAGACAGATGTCAGAGGTAGTTTCTTTACTCAGAGAGTAGTAAGGGTATGGAATACTTTGCCTGCAACGGTAGTAGATTCTCTGAATTTAAACTGAAAAATGTGTTGCTTCTTCGGTTCCTGAAGAAGGGCTTATGCCCGAAACGTCAATTCCCCTGCTCCTCAGATGCTGCCTGACCTGCTGTGCTTTTCCAGCACCACACTCTCGACTCTGATCTCCAGCATCTGCAGTCCTCACTTTCTCCTCTCTAAATTTAAGGGCATTTAAATGGCCATTGGATAAACATATGGATGAGAATGGAATAGATGGGCTTCAGATTGGTTCCACAGGTTGGTGCAACATCGAGGGCCAAAGGGCCTGTACTGCGCTGGAATGTTCTATGTTCTATAGCCTGCACATCTTTGGGCAAAGTTAAAAATCACGCAACACCAGGTTATAGTCCAACAGATTTATTTGGAAGCACTCGCTTTCGGAGCGCCGCTCCTTCATCAGGTGTTTGTGGAGAATGAGATCGTAAGGCACAAAATTTATAGCAAAAGGTTACAGTGTCATGCAACTGAAACAATATGTTGAACAAATCTGGATTATTGTTAAATCTTTAACTGTATAGAATGGGTTGCAGGTTTTGATTCATTAATATGTAAATTGCAGAACTACTTTTAAGTCGCATTCTCGAGATAACAAGGTTTTATAAAAAAAAGTAACACCTCAGCTCAGACAATGCATTAAAGGAGTGAGGTTAGAGTCTGTCTGTGTCCCAATCATGAGTCAGACTGGGTCTATTCCAAAGTGGAATTTACAAAATATGACATGGATTGACTGCCTGCAGATTGGGCATATTTTGAGCAAAATAGAACTGTCTCTGCCTCCCTCTCTCTCACATGCACACACAGAGACATACATGTAAGTCCATGGGGTGAATTTATATTTGCAGAATTATATTTGCAGATACATTCTATTTTGCTCAAAATATGCCCAATCTGCAGGCAGTCAATCTATGTCATATTTTGTGGGCGGCACGGTGGTGAGCACTGCTGCCTCACAGCTCCAGAGACCCGGGTTCAATTCCCGCCTCAGGCGACTGACTGTGTGGAGTTTACACATTCTCCCCGTGTCTGCGTGGGTTTCCTCCGGGTGCTCCGGTTTCCTCCCACAGTCCAAAGATGTGCAGGTCAGGTGAATTGGCCATCCTAAATTGACCGTAGTGTTAGGTAAGGGGTAGATGTAGGGGTATGGGTGGGTTGCGCTTCGGCAGGTTGGTGTGGGCTTGTTGGGCCGAAGGGCCTGTTTCCACACTGTTAGTAATCTAATCTAGAAAGCTAGTGCTTCCAAATAAACCTGTTGGACTATAACCTAATGTTCTGTGAGTTTTAGTTTTGTCCACCACAGTCCAAGTCTGGCTCCTCTACATCATCAATGGACAGTGGGAGAAAACCAGAGAACTCAGACAAAACCCACAGAGACACGGGAGACAATAGACTACAGACAATAGATGCAGGAGTAGGCCATTCAGCCCTTCGAGCCTGCACCACCATTCAATATAATCATAGCTGATCATCCTTAATCAGTATCCTGTTCCTACCTTATCTCCATAACCCTTGATTCCACTATCCTTGAGAGCTCTATCCAACTCTTTCTTAAATGAATCCAGAGACTGGGCCTCCACTGCCCTCTGGGGCAGAGCATTCCACACAGCCACCACTCTCTGGGTGAAGAAGTTTCTCCTCATCTCTGTCCTAAGTGGTCTACCCCATATTTTTAAGCTGTGTCCTCTGGTTCGGCACTCACCATCAGCGGAAACATGTTTCCTGCCTCCAGAGTGTACAATGTGGAGAATGTACAAGCTCCAAACAGACAGTCACCTAAGGTTGGAATCAAACCCAATTCCCTGGCACTGTAAAGCGACAATACTAACCACTGAGCCACTGTGGCGAAAGTGAGGACTGCAAATGCTAGAAATCAGAGGCCAGATTCGAGTGGTGCTGGAAAAGCACAGCAGGTCAGGCAGCATCCGAGGAGCAGGAAAATCATTTTTTTATTTCAAAATATACTTTATTCATAAAATATTTTGATGGTCTGTACAGTTGGTCATGTCATACATATGTAAACATTCAAATTCTTTGCATACAGACATTAGAATTTATTATTTTTATATACAGGTCTATAAGTTTATCAATCCTATATCCATATATTTGGCTGAGGCGTCAGCGAAGCCCAAATGACTGCGTGGGCCTCCTGTTCTTCTTTAGACAGGCCGACCTTACACAGTGGTCTTTCCCCACCGCGCCTTGGTGGCAGTTGCCCCAAGCTTCAGCGCGTCCCTCAACACGTAGTCCTGGACCTTGGAATGTGCCAGTCTGCAACACTCGGTCGGGGTCAACTCCTTCAGCTGGAAGATCAACAGGTTTCGGACCGCCCAGAGAGCGTCCTTCACCGAGTTGATGATCCTCCAGGCGCAGTTAATGTTCGTCTCGGTGTGAGTCCCGGGGAACAGGCCGTAGAGCACGGAATCCCGCGTCACGGCGCTGCTCGGGACGAACCTCGACAAGCACCACTGCATTCCTCTCCAGACTTCCTCTGCATAGGCACATTCCAGAAGGAGGTGTGTGACAGTCTCGTCCCCCCCGCAGCCACTTCGAGGGCAGTGTGCGGTGCGGCAGAGAGTCCGGGCATGCATAAAGGATCTCACAGGCAGAGCCCTTCTCACCACCAGCCAAGCCACGTCTTGGTGCTTGTTGGAAAGTTCTGGCGATGAGGCATTCTGCCAAATGACTTTGACAGTCTGCTCAGGGAACCGCTGGATAGGATCCGCCCTCTCCTTTTCCCGAAGGGTCTCAAGGACACTACGTGCTGACCACTTCCTGATGGACTTGTGGTCAAAGGTGTTTTTCCTCATAAATTTCTCCACGAAGGACAGGTGATACGGAACGGTCCAACTACTCGGAGCGTTCCGCGGCAGCAAGGCCAGGCCCATCCTTCGCAACACCGGGGACAGGTAGAACCTCAGTACATAGTGACACTTGGTGTTTGCGTACCGGGGATCCACGCACAGCTTGATGCAGCCACACACAAAGGTGGCCATCAGGGTGAGGGTGGCATTGGGTGTATTTTTTCCCCCATTGCCCAGATCTTTATACATCGAGTCTCTTTGGACCCGGTCCATCTTTGATCTCCATATAAATTGGAAGATGGCCCAGGTGACTGCAGCGGCACAGGTTCTGGGAATAGGCCAAACCTGTGCCACGTATAACAGCAATGACAGTGCCTCACACCTGATGACCAGGTTTTTTCCCGTGATGGAGAGCGACCGTTGCCCCCATCTGCCCAGTTTCTGCCTCACTTTGCTGATTCGCTCCTCCCAAGACTTGGCGCACGCCCCAGACCCCCCCCCCGTACCAAATACCCAGCACCTTCAGGTGGTTGGTCCTGACAGTGAAGGGGATAGAGGATTGGTCGGCCCAGTTCCCGAAGAGTATGGCCTCAGTCTTGCCTCAGTTGTCCTTGGCCCCCGAGGCCCGTTCGAACTGGTCACAGATGCACACGAGTCTGTGCACGGACAGCGGATCCGAGCAGAAAACAGCGACGTCATCCATGTACAGGGAGGCCTTAACCTGCAGGCCCCCGCTGCCAGGAATAGTCACCCCTCTCAGGCTCGCATCCTTCCTGATGGATTCGGCAAATGGCTCTATGCAACACACAAACAAGGCGGGTGAGAGGGGGCATCCCTGCCCGACTCCAGATCTTACTGGGAAGCTATCTGATTCCCACCCATTGATTGAGACTGCACTGACAATGTTGGTGTAGAGCAGTCTGATCCAATTTCCGATTCCCTCCCCAAAGCCCATTTTGGAGAGGACATCCCTCATATATGTATGCGATATCCTGTCAAAGGCTTTCTCCTGGTCCAGGCTGATGAGGCAGGTGTCCACCCCCCTGTCCTGCACGTAGGCGATCGTATCCCTGAGGAGTGCGAGACTCTCAGAGATCTACAGCACAGGTTTGGTCCGGGTGGATCACCGATCCCAGAGCAGACCTGACCCGGTTGGCGATGACCTTTGACAGGATTTTGTAGTCTGCATTTAACAGTGAGATCGGTCTCCAATTTCTAATTTCCTCCCTCTCCCCCTTCCGCTTGTAGACGAGGGTGATGATGCCTTTCCTCATGGATTCACTCGTGGTACCTGCCCGGAGCATACTGACATACACCTCCAGCAGGTCCTGGCCGATCAAGTCCCAAAGAGCGGAATAAACCTCGACCGGTAAGCCGTCGCTTCCGGGAGTTTTATTCTTTTTGAAGGACTCGAGGGCCTTGGTCAGTTCATCCAGAGATAGCGGCTGGTCCAGCCGCTCTCGTGTTCCGTCATCTAGGACCTCCGTGATAGAGGACAGGAACGACTGGGAGGCCGCGCTGTCGGTCGGCTTCGAGTCATACAGGCTGGCGTAGAAGGATTTGCTGATCCTCATGACGTCAGCCTGAGATGACGTTACCGAGCCATCTTCTTTCTTCAGGCTGCTGAGCACGGAGCTCTCTTTGTGCACCTTCTGGAAGAAGAAACGTGAGCACGTCTCGTCCTGCTCCACCGAGCGGACCCTGGACCGGAAGATTATCCTGGAGGCCTCCGAGGCAAAGAGCGAGGCTTGCTGGCCCTTCACCTCCTTGAGGTCCTCCGTGACATCCACCCCCATCGTCTGCAGCAGGAGCAGGTTCTGCATACTTTCCTGGAGCTGGGACAGTTTTCCCCGCCTCTCTCTCGCCTCCTGGACACCTTTGAGGATGAAGAACCTTTTGATGTTCCCTTTTACCGTTTCCCACCAGTCCGCTGGAGACTCAAAGAGGGGCTTCACGGTTCTCCAACCTGCGTAATCCCTCTTGAGCTCTTCGATGTTTCCCGGGGTCAACAGCTTAGTGTTCAGTTTCCACGTTCCCTTGCCCGCCCGCTGTTCGTCCTGTAGGTGACAGTCGGCCAGCAGGAGGCAGTGATCAGAGAAGAACACCGGCTTGACGTCGGTGGATCTGACCGAGAGCGTTCGGGACACAAACAGGTAATCTATCCTTGAGCGGATAGACCCGTCTGCCCGTGACCAGGTGTATCTACGCTGCGCTCCATCTGCAGGGGCGCTGAAGACGTTGTGCAGCTTGGCGTCTTTGACCGTTTCCATCAGGGCCCTGGACGTAGCGTCCGGTTTACTGTCCCCCCCGCCGGATCGTCCATCAGCATCAATGATGCAGTTGAAGTCTCCGGCCAGAATGACCGGCCTGGACGTAGCCAGCAGCAGTGGAAGCTGTTGCAGGACGGCCAACCGTTCACTCTTACCCACTGGGACGTACACGTTGATTAGTCTCACGGGAGCGTTTCTGTATTTGACGTCCACGACGAGGAGGCGCCCGCCCACCACCTCCTTAACCTCGGAGATGGTGAAGTTGCCTCCCCACAACAGGATACCCAGGCCGGAGGCGCGGCTATCGTTGTCCCCCGACCACACTGACGGCCCGTGGGCCCACAAGCTCGACCATCTCCTGTAACTGCTGAGGTGCGGTATCCCGCACTCCTGCAGAAACAGGACATCGGCTTTGACGTTGGCCAGGAAGGCCAGCGTTGAAACACATCGCGTAGCCGCTTTAATGCTACGCACATTTATGCTGGCAATTTTAAACCCCATTTTAACAGTTTGCGGGGTTACCAGTGTCCATTTTCTTCTGGTCTTGCTCCAGTGGGGTAGCTGCGTGCATCCCCGTGGTGACAGCAAACTGCTGGACCTTCCCAGGGCTGAGGTAGTTGTCCGGCTCCACGCTGGAGTCATTTCCCCGCTCTGGTGTCATCGTGTCAGACCCAGGGTCCGCATCGCCCCGTTCTCCATCTGACATCAGGGCTGTCACTGGGACGCTGCTCCCAGTTCCCTGGAGCTGTGGGCCGGTGGGTACCCCTTGGTTCTCACCGGGTAGGGGGAGGCCTTCACCCATCCCTTCAGAGGGATCGTCTTTTCCTTCTTGGGCGGTGTTGCCCTCCTTTCTCCCCACGGCGCTCTGCCTCTTCCTCCGGAGGCGACCCTTCTTGCGCCCGTCCTCACCCTCGGAGGAGCTGCCTGTATCCTCCTCTTGGAGGTGTCTCTTCCCCCTTCGCTTGGTGGCTTTGGGGCCCTCGAGAGGTTTCCTTTTCCTGTTTTTAACGATAATCCACTGCTCTGCCTCCTTTGATCCCTCCTCTTCCATTTCCTCCGTCAGTCTTGCAGGAGCTTGGGTCGGCTGCTGCATCTCCCCGCTGTCTGCTGCCTGCTCCTCTACAACTTTCCCTTCCTTCTGGGTGCCTCCAGGCACCGTTCCTTTGCTGATTCGCGGTACCTCGTTAGACTTTGTCGGTCCGCGGCTCGTGTTGCCACCTCCGGCCATCTGTGCGTAGGTGGCGGCTCCTCGTCTTGGGCAGGCCTTGTACATGTGGCCCGCCTCCCCGCCAAAATACACATAAAGCTCTTCAGCGGGAATGAAATAGTGTAACAACCCTTATCACCCAGGGTGGTCTTCACATGATACCCTTCACCCTGCTGCTGACTGTAAAGTCCACGACCAAAATGTAAATGAGCAATGTCACAGCACCCTCTGGGTTGATGGGATATTCTGATAATTCATGGTTTGTCTACCTCAGGTTGAATTAATTTTTTGTGCTGCACAGGAGTTCCTTGTGAAGTTAAAAGCCTGGTCAATATGATTTGCTAACCTGAGTCCATCAGACTTAAAAAACTGGGCAATTTGAGTATTTTGACTAAATCTTTAACTTTTGTGACAATCCCAGGAGTAGTGCGATTGTAGTAATGCACTTTCCCAACTGGCAGTCTGGTTCGAGTTAGTACTGTAACAGTGGGCAGTGTTGTACCTGAACACATGGAATTAACATGATAATACTGGTAATGGCTGAGTGGTTTGTCATTAGATTGCGAACTCAGAAACTGAACTAACTCCGTGCGACCTGAGTCCAAACCCCACCATAGGCAGATGGGGGAATTTGAGTCAGTATAGAATCTAGAATAAAGGGCCGGATGATGATCATGACACCATTGCCGATTGTCAAAATAAAAACCCATTTGGGTTCACTAATGTCCTTCAGAGAAGGAAAGGCCAACCTGACCTGGTCTGGCTGCCATGTGACTCCAATGTGACCCCGATGGGCTGACCCAGCCAGTGACACCCTCACCCTCTGAGTGAGTGTACCAGACCAGCAGGAGGCAGGGTAACACATGCAAGGGGGTGGCTCGGGAAAACACTCCAATCACAGCTCGACTGCTCCAACCATTTCTTTGATTTTTCTTTTTCCTCCGAAAACATTCCACTCAACTAACACACAGCGGAATACAGTAGTGAGTGAGCCTTGGAGGCAAATCCCCAGCCACTGGGAATGGACTCCAGAAAAACAGTCCAGGGACAGTGAGTGGGGTAAACAGTCCCCGGGGACAGTGAGTGGGGTAAACAGTCCCCGGGGACAGTGAGTGGGGTAAACAGTCACCGGGAGAGTGAGTGGGGTAAACAGTCCCCGGGACAGTGAGTGGGGTAAACAATCACCGGGACAGTGAGTGGGGTAAACAGTCCCTGGGACAGTGAGTGGGGTAAACAGTCCCCAGGGACAGTGAGTGGGGTAAACAGTCCCCGGGGACAGTGAGTGGGGTAAACAGTCCCGGGGACAGTGAGTGGGGTAAACAGCCCCCGGGACAGTGAGTGGGGTAAACAGTCCACGGGACAGTGAGTGGGGTAAACAGTCCCCGGGGACAGTGAGTGGGGTAAACAGTCCACGGGACAGTGAGTGGGGTAAACAGTCCCCGGGGACAGTGAGTGGGGTAAACAGTCCCTGGGACAGTGAGTGGGGTAAACAGCCCCCGGGACAGTGAGTGGGGTAAACAGCCCCCGGGACAGTGAGTGGGGTAAACAGTCCACGGGACAGTGAGTGGGGCAAACAGTCCCTGGGAAAGTGAGTGGGGTAAACAGTCCCCAGGACAGTGAGTGGGGTAAACAGTCCCAGGACAGTGTGTGGGGGAAGCACTCCCCGTGACAGTGTGTGGGGTAAACAGTCCCCAGGACAGTGTGTGGGGGAAGCACTCCCCGTGACAGTGTGTGGGGTAAACAGTCCCCAGGACAGTGAGTGGGGTAAACAGTCCCAGGACAGTGAGTGGGGTAAACAGACCCAGGACAGTGAGTGGGGTAAACAGTCCCCGGGACAGTGAATGGGGTAAACAGACCCAGGACAGTGAGTGGGATAAACAGTCCCAGGGACAGTGTGTTGGGGTAAACAGTCCCGGGACAGTGCGTGGGGTAAACAGTCCCCGGGACAGTGAGTGGGGTAAACAGTCCCCGGGGACAGTGTGTTGGGGTAAACAGTCCCGGGACAGTGCGTGGGGTAAACAGTCCCCGGGACAGTGAGTGGGGAAGCAGTCCCGGGACAGTGAGTGGGGTAAACACTCCTCTTGACAGTGTGTTGGGGTAAACACTCCCCGGGGACAGTGAGTGGGGTAAACAGTCCCCGGGACAGTGAGTGGGGAAGCAGTCCTGGGTGCTGGGGTGGAGCCAATGGGTGCCCGTGCGGAGTGAACTAAAGGCTTGGTGCGGAGCAGGGTCGGTTGTTAGACTGGTGTCCCTGGTGAGGGCGGTCAGACTGTGTGTGGGAACGCTGTGCTGAGCTACTGCAATGTAATGTTTATCTGATTTTTTTTAAACCTGGCTATGTCAACCCTTTAACAATGTCTTATTTCTAACTTTTATTTTAATCGCTTTTAGTAATGCAACTCCTTTTCATTCCTGTTTTGTGTCTGAGATTTGTACCTGAGATGGTGCCACAAGAGGGAGACATTACAAAAGCAATTCACTGTAACTCTTGTGATGGGAGTATACATGACAATAAAGGAGATTCGATACTAAATTCTATTTTATGAATGTTTCTGAGCAGGATTGTAACAGATTGTTCAATACTGGAGTGCAACACCAAAGTGTAAATCACTTTGGCTCAGTCTGAGAGAACTGAAGCAGCAAATAGTCAGGTATCAGTTGATTCAACATTGAAGGGAGAGTAGGAAAGTCTAACTTTAGCTTAAAGTACATTTGTGTGAATGCATGACGTGTGGTGAACGCAACTTGAGCTGTAGATGCCAACTGCTTTGTGGAAATATGAAGCAGTGATGTAAAGTGGGATTGGAGTTTGAATGGTGTTGGATCCAAGATGTTGAGGAAATATTGTTTAATGGTATTTATTGTTTTAATGGAAGAGAACATTGTGTATTACTGCAAAAGAGAAAGTTTCAGCAAGGCACTGTTGATTTGAGTGGAGCTAAGGAACAAAATGGTCCAATGATATTGCTTGGTGTAGCCTATAGATCACCATCTAGTAAGAAGGATCTAGAAAAACAGATTTACAAGATTACCAAGAGGAATGAGAATGATAGGGTAGTTCCAATGGAGCACCTTAACAGACTGGGATTGTATTGTGTAAAGGGTAGAGAGGCCTTTGAGCTCCGAGATGGTGTTCAGGAGAATTTCCAACACTTGTAGGTGTCCAGGTCAATGAAAGGACATAGTCCTTGGAAATGTGGTAGACTACGTTAGGAGGGAATATATCAGGGACATTGATTTTGTTTCATAAATTAATGGCGAACATGGAAATGGACTTGAAGAATCCAGAGGAAGGCTAATGAACTGAGAGAAAGCTCCTTCACCAGGTATCATCTCCTCTGATCATTCCACCTCCGTCTCTCCAATCTCCCTGTTCCCTGGACATGCTCAGCTTGACCCTGTGATCTGGATCCCTTTCCCCTTTGTCACAGCCATTAACCTACACTGTCCCCATAATCCTCTCCAGTGAACACTCTTCACTGCCTCCTCCTCATTGGACCATTCTTCAAAAATAAGGAGCTGCCCTTTCAAAACAGAGATGAGGGAACATTTTTATTCTGTGCAGAGGGTTGGGAGATTTTTGGAATTCCCTTCCTCAAAAGGTAGTGGATGCAGAATCTTTAAATGTGTTAAAAAAGACATAGATTCTTGGATACAAAGGGAATGAGAAAATATCAGAAATATTGGAAATCTGCAGGAAATCAGATCCGCTGTGTTTTTATTTAATGGCGGAATAGGCTCGAAGGGCCGAGTGGCTTATTCCTATTCATTGTTTGGATGCTCCTTGTTTATAGAATTTCACCAGATCCCAGGCAGATCCCAGGCAGATCCCAGGAAAATCCCAGGCAGATCCCAGACAGATCCCAGCCTGATCCCAGCCAGATCCCCGGCAGATCCCAGGCAGATCCCAGCCTGATCCCAGCCAGACCCCCGGCAGATCCCAGGCAGATCCCAGCCTGATCCCAGCCAGACCCCAGGCAGATCCCAGACAGATCCCAGCCAGACCCCAGGCAGATCCCAGACAGATCCCAGCCTGATCCCAGCCTGACCCCAGGCAGATCCCAGCCTGACCCCAGGCAGATCCCAGCCTGACCCCAGATAGATCCCAGCCTGACCCCAGACAGACCCCAGGCAGACCCCAGCCTGACCCCAGCCTGACCCCAGGCAGATCCCAGCCTGATCCCAGCCTGACCCCAGACAGATCCCAGCCTGACCCCAGCCTGACCCCAGGCAGATCCCAGGCAGACCTCAGCCAGACCCCAGGCAGATTTTGGGTGGCACGGTGGCACAGTGGTTAGCACTGCTGCCTCACAGCGCCAGAGACCCGGGTTCAGTTCCCGACTCAGGCGACTGACTGTGTGGAGTTTGCACGTTCTCCCCGTGTCTGCGTGGGTTTCCTCCGGGTGCTCCGGTTTCCTCCCACAGTCCAAAGATGTGCAGGTCAGGTGAATTGGCCATGGTAGATTGCCCATAGTGTTAGGTAAGGGGTAGATGTAGGGGTATGGGTGGGTTGCGCTTCGGCGGGTCGGTGTGGACTTGTTGGGCCGAAGGGCCTGTTTCCACACTGTAAGTAATCTAATCTAATCTAATCCCAGACAGATCCCAGGCAGACCCCAGCCAGACCCCAGACAGACCCCAGCCTACCCCAGACAGATCCCAGGCAGACCCCAGACAGATCCCAGACAGGTCCCAGACAGACCCCAGACAGACCCCAGACAGACCCCAGCCTGACCCCAGACAGACCCCAGCCAGACCCCAGACAGACCCCAGCCAGATCCCAGGCAGACCCCAGCCTGACCCCAGGCAGACCCCAGCCTGACCCCAGACAGATCCCAGGCAGACCCCAGCCTGACCCCAGACAGACCCCAGCCTGATCCCAGCCTGACCCCAGACAGACCCCAGCCTGATCCCAGCCTGACCCCAGCCAGATCCCAGCCTGACCCCAGCCAGACCCCAGCCTGATCCCAGCCAGACCCCAGCCTGACCCCAGCCAGACCCCAGCCTGATCCCAGCCTGACCCCAGACAGATCCCAGCCTGATCCCAGCCTGACCCCAGCCTGATCCCAGCCTGACCCCAGCCAGACCCCAGCCTGATCCCAGCCTGACCCCAGCCTGACCCCGGACAGACCCCAGCCTGATCCCGGACAGACCCCAGCCTGATCCCGGACAGACCCCAGCCTGATCCCAGCCTGACCCCAGACAGACCCCAGCCTGATCCCGGACAGACCCCAGCCTGATCCCGGACAGACCCCAGCCTGATCCCAGCCTGACCCCAGACAGACCCCAGCCTGATCCCGGACAGATTCTCCTTCCCACAGGATCCGATCAAATCCCAAATCATAGACTGAGGCCCCGCCCATTCCACCGACCAATCAGAACATCGACTGTCCATCTCCTTAACCGTGATTGGTTTATTCCCACTAACCCGGAAGTAAAGGTCCAATGAAATCATCCCGGAAACAGCGGCGCTGCTGATTGGCTGTCAGCGGGTAGACGGTGCGCTACCATTGATCTCGGTCCCTGGATCACCCGCCGGGAGTCTGGCCCCGGGGTCCACCAACTGGAACCCAGCCCCTGGAGCAGCGGGAGAGCCGCAGGGAGGGAGCAGGAGCCCGGGGTAGGAGAGGGGAGAGGGGAGAGGGAGAGGGAGAGGGGGGGAGGGAGGAGGGAGAGGGGGAGAGAGGGAGAGAGGGAGAGGAGAGGGGGAGGGAGGAGGGAGGAGGGAGAGGAGAGGGGAGAGGGGAGAGGGGAGGGAGGGAGAGGGGGAGAGGGAGAGGGGGGGAGAGAGAGAGAGAGGGGAGAGGGGAAGGGAAAGGGGGGGAGGGAGGGAGTGAGTGAGGGTGAGGGAGAGGGAGGGGAGAGAGAGAGAGAGAGAGAGATGGAGAGGTAGCCACACCCTCCATCAGGGATACAGTGTAACCGACAGGGAGACAGTGTTACTGACTGGGAGATAGTGTCACCGACAGGGACACAGTGTATCCGACTGGGATAGTGTGATCGACAGGGACACAGTGTATCCGACTGGGATAGTGTGATCGACAGGGATACGGTAACCATTGGAGGTCAGGATTCCTAACCAGTGGAAGCATTGTAGCACTGGGCCTGACAGAAGCTGACAATCTTGCAGAAGCTGACTGGACCCTGGAATATTGTGAATGATCTAGTTTCTGTGAATGATCTTTATGCAGTACAGGGAAACGAGTGTTTTTACTGACCCCGAGACCAGGACCTATCGAGTCAGGAATTCAGATCCCCCTTCTGGGAGCTGGGGAATATGAATTGAGGAAATAAGGTTAGAATAAAAGTCCAAGCTCTGTACGTGACATTAAAAACACAAGTTCACAAAAGTGGATGAAAGTTCAAGTTCTCAGCTGGTGTAGCTGAGCTGACTGGGAGCCACCTGTGAAATGGCTCAGAGAGCAGCAGGCACTGCCTTCTCACAGTCAGGAAGGACAGTAGTGCCTGGCCCAGCCAGTGACACAAACACTGTTCCTTAAGCTAAGCTCCAGTGATCATCCTAACTGGGATCATATACCAGATGTGGCTGTTTTTCACTTCCTTTTGTGAAGTGAACACTTTCTCAGTGAGAGGGAGATCCCCAATTCATTGAGAGTGTGCTCCAGGTGTAGGACATAGGAACAGGAGGAGGCCATTCAGCCCGTCGAGCCTGTTCTGCCATTCAATAAGATCATGGCTGACCTGTAGCTGAACCCCATAAACCTGCCTTTGGCCCGTACCCCTTAATCTCTTTGCTGAACAAAAATGATCTGTCCCAGGTTTAAAAATAACAATAACTGATTCTGCATTCACCGCTGTGTGTGGAAGAGCATTTCAAACATCTCCTTCCCTTTGAGTGTGGAGTGTTTCCTAATCAAACCTGATCCACAGTCGGCAGTCAGTCTGGCAGCTCCAGATCTGGGGTGGGGGGAGGTTGGGAGGTTGGGAGCTATCTCCAGGCAGCTGACCTCAGGTGTGGGGGTCATTGCAAGGCTGCTGACCTGGGGAGGACAGCCTGCGGGTCCTGATTGAGGAGTTGTTGCCTGTGGGATCATACTGTGCACACAGTGTTGGGGTTTTGTGCAGTGGGAAGTATTTGTGAGCAACCTGTTAGTGTGAGCAAGTCGAAATGAATAACAGCTGGTCCATTGTCAGGATTGTAACAGCGCTCTCTCTCTCTCTCTCTCTCTCTCTCTCTCTCTCTCTCTCTCTGTGTCTCTCTTTGTCTGTCTGTTTCTCCATCCCCCCCCCCCCCATCCCCCAAACACCAGCAGCAGTCACCATGGCCAAGAAAGATGGGAATCTTTTAGCAAGTATTAACAGCGCCTTCCTGAAACACAGCAAGGTGGAGGAAGTGAAGAGGGATAATCTGCTCATGATGCAACCCTATGCGAACTGGGAGGAGTTCCTGATGCCGGCTCCAATGTCAATTGCAATCCTCGGGGAATTAATCATCATCTCTTCCACCACTGACTTCCCTGTAAACAAGCACAGCCCAGACAGACAATATCAACACATCAAATACCCCGAATCATTCCGAGCCTGCTTGATGCAGGTCAGTAACCAGGGCTGGAAATGGTTTTAACTTGGCTCATAAAAACATGGACCAGATTCGGCTGCACTCCCAGAGTGTTCCGACCCACCTGAAGAGTGCAGTGAAGACCCTAATGCAAGGTGAGCAGCAGAGTCTGGAGAGACTGCTCCCTCTGCAGTTGGGCAGCATCAAAGCTGTTGCGGATGATTGTCTTGGCCTAGCCCAGGAGGTAGAGAGAAGCTTCTCCTCCATTACTGACCTGATCCATGAATTGCTGGAGGCCTGTACTGGTGCCAAGGGGATGTATGAGGAGGAATCCAAGGTGGTGCGGGCGTTCCCTGGAGGATGCCAACCTTCGGAAGACCACTGCAGAGAAAGAGAAGAGGCAGGCATATGAGTATTTCACCAGGATGAACAAACAGGTCGAAGAGGCTCATGATGCCTACAAGAGGGCAGTGGAGTCTGCTCCCAGTGAGTGGGGGGTTGTTGGCATGTTTGCAGTGGAGAATTCGATCAATCTGGTCAGTAACCTGGTGAGTGGCTTCATGTCGATGGTGACTGCAGATCCGGTCAGCCTGTCTACCACGGTGGTGGAGACCTTGGCAAATGTTGGCAACGTCATTGCCGATAAGGTTAGGAACAAGGGGCAAGCCGAAGCCTGCAGCCAGCAAGCTGAGGTGGACCCAGTCGCTGCCAGCAATGTGCTCTCAAAGTCCAGTGAGCTGCTGATTGCCACTGTCAAACTCCAGGACTTGCTGTCAGCTGATGCTAAACTGAGTCTGGATAAACTCCTGGATCAGATGACGGGCAGTGTGAACATCTCCAGGCGCATGTTCCAGCAGATTAAAACCGAGATCAATCTGGAGGAGGACTGCAACCCCAAGGAAGCAGCCTTGACTCTGTGCAGGAAGGGCATCGCGATCTGCCAGAAGCTGGAGGAGGTTGGACAGTGTGAGAATCCGACTGAAGAGCAGATGGAGAAGGTGGCTGGCAGGATCGGGGAGCTCTATGGGAAAGTGGTCAAGTTCAGTGCAGGCTGTGTGGCCCAAAACCCGACGGTACTCCCTCAGACTGCCCCGAACCTGTCCAGGGCAGCGGGTGAGCAGCAGCCTGAGGACCAAAGCATGGTGCACACAGTGGTGACCCAGGCCCGGATAAAGATCGAGAATGCCAAGGCACATTTGGATAGCACCCGGGCAGAGTACGAGAGGAGCTTTGAAGCAATGAAGCAGAGCAACAAGGAGCTGGATGAGATCCTAGTCATGATGAGGAAATGTCAGGTGACCAAAGTTGACTTTGACGTGACACTGAAGATGTTGACCCAGGGTCTGGATGCCTTGGGCAGGGTGAGAGAGCAGTGGACCAAGATGATTCGCTTCTTTGAAATGGTTTCCAACTTGATCCACATTTGCCTCACCAAATCCCTGAGAAAATTCGTCACAGACAGTGAAGAGATCCAAGCAATCAAGGGGTACAGCCAGCACCAACACGTCCGAGACTTAATTTATGTGCAAGCATTTCAGGCAACCAACATCTCCCACCTGGTCAATATGATCGCCAGAACCTACGTGGAGATTTCTAGCAAGTACCTGATGGACCGAGTGACCAGTCTGGGCCGGCTGATCACCCTGGACCCTGAGGATGCGGAATTCCAGAGTGAACGGCAGCTGCTTCAGCGAGGCTGTGCTGAGGCCCGCCAGATGATTATGGAGCGGGTTCTGAGCAACAAGGAGCAGTTTGAGGTTCAGATCCAGCAGCGGATTGAGGCCATTGACTCTGGGCTGAAGGCAGTGCTGCCTCCTCCCTCAGAGCTGGAGCTGCAGGCAATCGAGAGTTCCCTGAACCAGGAAAACCCATCCATCTTCAGGGAGATTGCAGAGGAAGAGGAAGATGGTCAATGGGCCTGATGCAGGAAGGGAAGCTCCAGTGGCAAAGGTGAGTGGGCAACTCTGTCTGTGCTGCTGGAGGAACGAATTACTGCAGATAACACAATTAGACAGAGGAGCAGAAATTAGGCCATTCAGCCCATCAAGCCCACCATCCAATCACGGCTGATAAGTTTGTCAACCCCATTCTCACACTTTCTCCCCGTAACATTTGATCCTCGAAATACTCAAAAACCTATCTATCTCAGTCTTAAATATACTCAATGACCTGGCCTCCACAGCCTTTTGTGGCAATAAATTCCATAGATTCACTGCTCTCTGGCTGAAGAAGATTTTCCTTACCTCCATTCTAAAAGGTCTTCCCTTTACCCTAAGGCTGTGCCCTCAGGTCCTAGTCTCTTCTACCAATGGAAACATCTTCCCAACATCTACTCTGTCCAGGCCATTCAGTATTCTGTATGTTTCATTTAGATTCCTCCTCATCATCTAAAGTGCATCGAGTATAAACCCAGAGCCCTCGAACGTTCCTCATATTGTTAAGTGTTTAATTCCTGGGATCATTTTTGTGAGCTTCCTCTGAATACACTGCAGGGTCAGTTCATCCTTCCTGAGATATGGGGCCCAAAACTGTGCACAATACTCCAAATATTGTCTGACCAGAGCCTTATAGAGCCTCAGACGTTAATCCCTGCTTTTATATTCAAGTCCTCTCAAAATAAGTGCCATCATTGCATTTGTCCCTAACGACTGACTCAACCTGCAAGTTTACCTTGAGAGAATCCTGGACTAGAACTCCCAAGTGTCTTTATACTTCAGACTTCTGAATTTTTTCCTCATTTAGAAAATAGCCCATGCCTCTCTTCTTCCCACCAAGGTGTATGACCTCACACTTTCCCACATTGTACTCTATCTGCCACTTCTTTTCTCACTCTCCTACCCTCTCCAAATCCTTCTGCAACCTCCCCGCCCCTCCAACTCCCTGTCCCTCTAACTACCTTTGTAAACTTAGTCAGAATGCCCGCAGTTCCTTCATGAAGATCATTAATGTATAAAGTGAAAAGTTGTGGTTCCGACACTGAGTGTTGCGGGACGACACTTGTAACCGTCTACCATCCTGAGAAAGACCCTTTTATTTCCATTCTGTGCTTTCTGCCAGGCAGCCAAGTTTCTATCCATGCTAGCACATTGCCTCTGACACCATGGGTCCTTATCTTACTCAGTAGCCTCCTGTGCAGCATCTTGTCCAAGGACTTCTTGAAGTCCAGGTCGATAACATCTATTGGCTCTCCTTAGTCTAACCCGGTTGTTATTTCCTCAAAGAATTGTGGCAGACTTGTCAGGCATGACTTCCCCTTGACGAAGCCATGCTGACTTTGCCCTATTTTACCAAGTATTCAGAAATCTCATCCTTCACAATAGATTCCAGGGTCTTACCCATGACCAAGGTTTGGTTAATCAGTCTGTAATGTTCAGACTCTTGCCTTACTACCTTTCTAAACAGGGGTGTCATGGTAGCAATTTTCCAGACCTCAGGGACTCTCCCTGATTCTAGTGATTCCTGAAAGATCACCACTAACGCCTCCCCTATCTCTTCAGCTATCACCCTTAGAACTCTGGGGTGTAGTTCATCTGGTCCAGGTGATTTATCCACCTTCAGGGCATTCAATTTTTCTGGCACCTTCTTCTCGGTATGTTGGCCCCTCACTGTCTTGAATTTTTGGGATATTACTTGTATCTTCCATCACGAACACTGAAGCAAAATAATTATTCAGCTCCTCAGCCATTGCCTTGTTCCCCACTACTATCTCTCCAGCATCATTTTCCAGCAGCCCAATGTCCACTTTTGCCTCACTTTTGCCCTTTATATATCTAAGGAAACTCTTCTAGTCTTCCTTTATATTACTGGCGAGCTTACCCTCCTATTTAATCATTCCCCTGCTTATTTCATTTCTTGTTTCCCTCTGTTGATCTTTGTGAGCTTCCCAATCCTCCGGTTTCACACTGCCCTTCACTACATTAGATGTTTTCTCTTTTGCTTTGATCCTATCCCTGACTTCCCTGGTCAGCCATGGTTGCTTCACCCTCCCTGGACCATGTTTCCTTTTCCCTCAGGATGAATCTCTCTCTGCTGTGTCTCCTGAATTCCTCCCAGAAACTCCTGCCATTGCTGTCCCACTGTCTTTCCTGCTGGGCTCCTCTCCCAGTCAATTCTCCCCAGCTCCACCCTCATGCCTCTGTAGTTGCCTTTATTCAACTGTAATACCATTACCTCCAGTTGTATCTTCTCCCTCTCGAACTGCAGAGTAAATCCCATCATATTATGATCACTGCCTCCTAAAGTTTCCTTCACTTTATCCTGCCTTTCCAAGCCGGTCTCATCGTACAACACTAAACCCAGTATTGCCTGGTCCCTAGTGGGCTCCACCACAAGCTGCTCCAAAAAGCCGTCTCACAGACATTCCACACATTCCTTTTCTTGCAATCCACGACCAGCCTGTTTTTCCCAGTCCCCCTGTATATTGAAACCCCTGGGATCACTGTAACTTTGCTTTTCCTGCACATCTTTTCTATCTCCTGGTGTATCTTGCACCCTTGCTCCTGATCACTGTTTGGAGACCTGTCCATAACTCCAGTTATGGGGTGTTCACCTTTGTAGTTCCTCAATGCTCCCCACACAGATTCCACACCATCTCTCCTGGCATAGTTTCTTACTATTAATTGAGTTTCATTTCTTATTAATAAAGCAACCCCACCCCCCTCTGCCCACCTGGTTATCTTTTCGATGGGATGTATGTCCTTGAATATTCAGCTCCCAATCCTGATCCCCTTGCAGCCATGTCTCCGTGATGCCCACCCTGTCATTCCTGCCAATTTCGATCTGTGCCCCAAGCTCATTTACCTTATTCCTTACACTGCCTGCATTCAGATGTCATCCCTTCAGTCCTGTATTATCTGTCCCTGTTCTCACTGTCATTGGTTTGTCCAGTGTGTTTGAAGTCTGATTGCTAACCCTTTCCAAACATGCTCTCCTAGTTGTGTCTGTGCTGGAGATTTGAATAACCTCTCCTGAGTTCTGAACTCTTATCTACTCCTTTAATTCGGGTTTTCTCATTTCCCTGAGAACTGACCCCTCCCCCACCCTCACCCATTTAGTTTAAAGTCCCGCCTACAACCCGAGTAACACAACTCGTGAAGACCCTATTCCCAACACGGTTCAGATGAAGACTGTCCCATTGGACCAGCTCCCTCTTCCCCAGTACTGGTGCCAATGTCCCTTGAATTCAAACCCTTTTCTCCCATACATTTCCCTGATTTAATCTTATTGACCCAGTGCCAATTAGCTCGTGGCTCAGGTCATAATCCAGAGATTATTATCTTTTTTTGGTTCTGCTTTTTAATTGAGCTCCTCGTTGTTCACACTCCCTTAGCAGAACCTCTGCCCCAGCTTTATTAGTGTTATTGGTACCCAGATAGACCACAGCCACTGGATCACTCCCCCCGCCCCCATCCACGTTCCTCTGTAGTCCAGAGGCGATATCTCAAACCTGAGCACCAGGCAGGCAACACAACCTTTGGGCCTTTCGGTCCTGGTCACAGCAAACAGTGTCTATGCCTCTGACTGTACTATCCCTAATTACAACAACACTTCTCTTCTGTGCTCCCAGAGATGGCTCCCTGCCCCACGGGGCTGCAGTCAGTCAGCTCCTCCTCCCTGCGTTCCCTATTCCCGTCCACACACAAGGGGTGTTGGACTGGGCTGGGCAAGGTCAGAATTCACATTAAATCACAAGCTATCGGAGCGCTGCTCCTTCACCAAGGGAAGCACACAGGCACCGGATTTATAGGCAGGGAGTTCAAAATATCCCACAAATGGTGTGAGACCTGTTATTCAGTCTATCCTCACTCCATTCACACCATTTGTAGGATATTTTGAACTCTCTGCCTTTATATTCTGTGCCTTTGTGCTTCCCTTGATGAAGGGGCAGTGCTCCAAAAGCTTGTGATTTCAAATAAACCGTTGGACTATAACCTGGGGTCATGTGACTGCTGTGACCTCCAACCTTTTCTTGTTTTCAGATGGAGACTCTGGGCTGAGTCTGTTGCTCTTCCTCGGAGTCTTTGGTTAGCTCGGGACTGAGGAGGGACATGGGACTGGGGAGGGATGTGGGACTGAGGAGGGACATGGGATGGGGAGGCACAGGGTGGGGTGTGGAGAAATGGCCCAGTTTACTGTATGACTGGGTGGATTTACTTCTCTGTTGTTGTGATAAATTCTAAGAGAATGTAACTGTTTTCACAGCAGGTTTGGAAGAAGTGTTTGGAGTCAGTGCTGAAAGGTGTGGAGCTCCGAGTGCACCATTTCTGGAAGCAGCAATGCATTTGTTTGGTTATCTCCATCTGCTGCAGAGTGCTGGGATTTGGAGCTTTATTATTGAGCTGTAACCTTCCTCTGTGAGAGAGAGCACAGAGACTATCCCAGCTAGAACAGCCCCTTAGCCAACCTGATCCACCCTTCAACTCTGACAGCTTATCTGATTGGTCAGAAAGGAGAATTTACAAGAATTAATGAAACATTCCAAGCTAAAATTCAGCATTAATATATTTCAAAAGTCTGGATAAAACAGTACACGTGATACAATCTGTTACAGCACACCATTATAATCTGTGTTACAGTCTACCGTTATATTCTTTTTTTTGTGGACACCGCGTGCTAACACTCATGTTTTTTTAATATTTAACCCCCACACTCCCGCCTAACTGCGGTAGTGCTTATATTTGTCCCAGCACCCATGGTGTGTGTGTAGGTGTGAGACACAGTGAGAGACACAAGGTGCACGAATCTTTATTCAATTTCCACCACCAGGAAGATAGGAAAATCACCCGAGTGGCCAGTGACAAGCACTGCCCTTCACATCAAAGGGCAATGCTCAGTCTACTGTTATAATCTGTCTGGTACAATTGAATCTGATGACGGCTGGATGTTTCATTGATACCAATATCCTGTCCTATAAAACTCCGACCGAGTTAAAATTGTCCAGTGAAGCATCTAATTCTTTGTTCAAACCACAGCAGACTACTTTGACAATGTCTGATTGTATAAACTTCCCAGAGTAAGTTATAAATGCAAATACCATCAAACCATAAATAGGCCAGACCCATTTTTTGCATCATCGTAATTCTGAGATTTATTTAATGGTGAATGTAATACCCACAGCATTCTCTCCTACTCTCTCTCTGACCAAAGGTGACTTAAACAACCTAGGGGCATGGCACGGGGAGGGGGGGGCACGGCACGGGGAGGGGGGGGCACGGCACGGGGAGGGGGGGGGGGGGGGGGGGGGGGGTGATGGCCAAGGATTAATATTGCTCGGTTGTGAACTCATGGCAGAGCGTGGAATTTGAATTCAATAAAAATCTGGAATTATCAGTCTAATGGTGACCATGGAACCGTTGCTGATTGATTGCCAGAAAACCCCATCTGGGTCTCTGATGCTCTTTCGGGTCAGAAACTGCCATCTTACCCAGTCTGGCCTCCACGTGACTCCAGACCCACAGCAATGTGGGTGACACTGAACTGCCCTCTGGGTGGTTACAGGCAGGCAATAAATGCCTAACTAGTGATGCCCACATCCTGTGAGCGAATAAACAAACTTCGAGTGTCATTTTTGAAAAAGCTTGCAATGATATTAAAGGGTTTTCTGGTAAAGGAGATAAACTGGTTTATGGTTTCTACACATTTCAGAAAGGCAGCAATTTGGGTCACTCTCTCAAAGCATTCCTAACACGTTCGGCCGTTAGACTGTGTATAGATGCTTTAAAGGTTTGGTCATATTGTTTCCTTAAGTTCATGCTCTCAGATCCAACAGCTCTGTGCTTCTGTTATCTGCCGTTGTGACTCGATTAAAGTGAACCCTTGCTCAGAGTCCTGTCCTTTAGACACACTCTGCTTATGTGGTTTGGTCTTGTGTTTAACATTGAACAGCCTGAATGCCTTACAGGCCCAGTGACTCTCCATTTCAGGTCTGGCTGGAAAAGCTTCTGCAAATCTCAACCACAAACTTTGATCAAAAGCCTACAACGTCGGTAAAAAATCTTCCGATTCCTTCCCAAACCTTCTGCCCCTGCTCTTCTTGTTGCCCCTCCCTGAGGTTGTCTGTTCTCATTCCCCTCCTCCTCCTGTCAGTCTGCTGCTCGAGCTACCTTCTAACCACCTGCTCAGAGATGTCATTCCTTACCTGAGGAGTAGGTGGGACATGGACCCAGGGCAACCCCTTGTTTAGAGGTATGGACATTGCCACTGCGGAGAGTCAAACCTGTTTGAAGTGAGGAGCCTGCTGTCTCTGTCAGAGCCCAGAGGATAGCGTTCTGAACAAGCTGCTCCAGTGACTGGGCAAGGGGGACTCCCGTCAACCAGATGGACAGAATTCCTCACACCAGATACCAGGAAGGCAGCTGGGAAACTCTTCCAGTAAGAAAATCCTTCCTGTGTTTTGGAAAGTCCGGATTTGTTGGGTTTCAGAGAGTGAGAGAATGTGAGGGGCAGGTGATCATCAGATATTACCACTTTATCTCATTGATTTGCCAACCCTCTGTAAGCCCATGACTGCCTTCACTGAGGTGGGACCGTACCCCTGTGGGACCGTACCCCGGTGGGACCGTACCCCTGTGACGGAATTCCTACTTCATCCTTCCACGTTCCCACCTTGTAATAGTGATTGCACTAAACAGTGCCTGGAGCCCGGTGGGCTGTGATGTCGCACAGGGACCACTGCCAGGTCCCTTAGTGTTTGTACAATTCATTAATGATGTGGATGAGAATATGGAGAGAAGGGTGAAACATTGATGGATGACACTAAAGGTTAACAGGAAGGAAGAATGTTGTAGGTTACAGGAGGATCTAGATGAATTTGTCAGATGGGCAGATCAGTGGCAGATGAAGATTAACTGATAAACGTGAATCAGTGTACTTTGGAAGAATTAACAGGGAAGAATTCTATGAATGGAAAGACACTAGGAAGCTCAGAGGAAAAGAGGGATCTTGCGATACTTGTTCATAAATCCCTGAAGGAGGCAGGACAAGGTGTTAGGGTTGTAACAAAGGCAGATGGGACACTTACCTTTACCTGTTGAGGCACAGACTGTAAGAGCAGGGAGGTGCTGTTGGGGCTGGACAGGACATTGGTCAGGCCCCAGATGGAGGACTGTGTGCAGTTCTGGTCCCCACTCTACAGGAAGGATGGGATTGTACTGGAGGGGGTGCAGAGGAGCTTCACCAGGATGGTCACGGGGATGGAACATTTTATCCAGTCTCAGGTAAGCTCGGGCTGTTTTTTTTCGAACAGAGATGGCTGAAGGGGGGAATCTGACAAAGGGGTATAAGATGAAGAGGAGCATGGACAGGGTGGTAGCAAACAGCTGAGGAGGGAAAACAAGGAGAGCGATTTTCTCACCAACTTGTTCAAGGATGTTATTACACACCTCTGGAACAGGTGGGACCTGCACCTGGGCCTCCTGGATCACAGGCAGGGACACTACCACTGCACCATAAAAGGCCTTGGGAGCCCAGGGATAGTGGAGCCTAATGAAAGCCAACTGTCCCTCTTCTCATCCCTCATTGTAGAAAGGCAGTGAGGAGACCGGGACAGGGATCCAACATTCCTCCATCCCTGGAAGCTGCCTGCTGTAAATAAACTGGGACACTCCTGGGGACACAGAGAGAGAGAGAGAGAGAGAAAGTCACAGACTGGCTCGAAGCAGGTCGGGAGAGTGAAGAACAGGGAAGGTAGGTGAGATTTCAGAAATCTGTTCAAAATCAGAGGGTTTAATTGAATAAATGAGGAGCAAGTGGAAAGATGCTAAGGGGAAGTGAGAATTGATATTTTTAAACAGCTAGTGTTATTCTGTGTCTGGAACTGCTGTGGATTCCAAAGAGTGTTTGTGAACACAACCAGCACCAATAATCAATTCCTGGGCAGGGTTAAGCCCTTCACGGGGTAGACTGAGGCCCAGCGTTCACACACGGGCTGCCTGTTTTTCAATCTGCTCGGATCTCGCTTTGTGGCTGGGTCTGTGGGCAGGGCCTAACCACTGCGTTCTCTCTGTGGTTCAGCCAAGTTCTCCTTTTGTGGAATTTCCTGCAGAGAGACAGGGCAGCCACCCATTCAGGTCAGGGACCCAGGAAACCTCAGTGAGGGGAACATGGCTCTCCTCTTCCCCTGCCCACCCTCCCATTCCCCTTCCTGTCCATCTCCCTGTAACTCGGCAGGAAAGCTCTCCTCCCATCTACGTTCTCCCTCACTCTGAGCACTGTCAGATGCCACTGAACAGATTAATGCTCTGAAAAGTACTTGTTGTGATCAGGTTTCTGATCAGAGAGAAGAATCTATTTCCGATCCGGACCCTGAGGATTTGAATGATCGTTAAACTGGGATCCCCAGGATCAGAATCTGTTTCCGATTGGAGTCTGTCTTGCTGGTTTCTGGGTCTTGTTGTTGATGTGGATCTTGGCGTTCCTGCTGACCCAGAAAGCTGGCAGCAGGCCCTGGGTGAAGCCAGTCTGGAACTGGTGCAGGAGCAGGATCGCCTGCTCACGGATTCCATAGAATGACAAGGTCTGACTGGGAAAGTCCAAGAGGAGGCCGAGACACTGGTACGGGGAAGGCACGGGGTCACTTTTCCTGTTATCGTGCCAGGCCACCCCACTGCCCTGGTCCAGCTCCAGGCACCAGGAGACCGCGTTCCCTCCGAGGATGGAGGCAGACCCACGGTCAGTCCGGTGGATTTGACGATAAGCCAAGCCAACACGCACGGAGCCCCCACTCACTGATACCTCCCAGTAATGGACGCCAGATGTAAACTCCTGGTTCCCCAGCACTTGGTGCTGCCGAGTGAATCTGTCTGTGTGTTTGGGATGGTTCTGGTTCTTGGGATGCTTATTGGTCACAAGTTGCAGGTCATCTGAAAGTAGCAGCCAATCAGATGCTGTGTTTGGGTCAAAGGTCACCACACTGAAGTCTGCAACGAACAACAGAGGTTAGTGTACATCCGAAACTGCTATCATCCCACACACCAATCTCACCAGCCGTTCTGGTTATTCTCCAGTCCAGCTACTGCTCAATCACCATTCAGTATGAAGGGAAGTTAACCCCAATTGTAACTCAGTGACAGGATGCCTTACTGATACTCACATCGCATGAGATCCTGCCTGGTTTGTGGTGGGGTTAGATATCTCTGGACGGGGCTGGATACAGACAGAGTCGCTGCTTCAGCTCCTGGCAAACAGAACCACAGTAAATGGACAATACTGACTTCAACAAAACTAACTTCAATCACAGAGCACGGCTCACTGCGTATACAGGTCTCTATTACTCAACACACCAGATTCAAACACAAATACTGGGATCACGCTGTCAGAGGGTCAGTACTGAGGGAGTGCCACACTGTCAGAGGGTCAATGCTGAGGGAGTGCCCCGCACTGTCAGAAAGTCAGTACTGAGGGAGTGCCACACTGTCGGAGGGTCAGTGCTGAGGGAGTGCCGCAATGTCGGAGGGTCAGTACTGAGGGAGTGCCCCACACTGTCAGAGGGTCAGTACTGAGGGAGTGCCACACTGTCGGAGGGTCAGTACTGAGGGAGTGCCCCACACTGTCAGAGGGTCAGTACTGAGGGAGCGCCGCACCGTCGGAGGGTCAGTACTGAGGGAGTGCCACACTGTCGGAGGGTCAGTACTGAGGGAGTGCCGCACTGTCGGAGGGTCGGTGCTGAGGGAGCGCCGCACCGTCGGAGGGTCCGTGCTGAGGGAGCGCCGCACCGTCGGAGGGTCAGTGCTGAGGGAGCGCCGCACCGTCGGAGGGTCAGTGCTGAGGGAGCGCCGCACCGTCGGAGGGTCAGTGCTGAGGGAGCGCCGCACTGTCGGAGGGTCAGTGCTGAGGGAACGCCGCACCGTCGGAGGGTCAGTGCTGAGGGAACGCCGCACCGTCGGAGGGTCAGTGCTGAGGGAGTGCCCCGCACTGTCAGAGAGTCAGTGCTGAGGGAGTGCCGCACTGTCAGAGGGTCAGTGCTGAGGGAGTGCCCCGCACTGTCAGAGGGTCAGTGCTGAGGGAGTGCCCTGCACTGTCGGAGGGTTAGTGCTGAGGGAGTGTCACACTGTCAGAGGGTCAGTGCTGAGGGAGTGCCCCGCACTGTCGGAGGGTCAGTACTGAGGGAGTGCCCCACACTGTCGGAGGGTCAGTGCTGAGGGAGTGCCCCGCACTGTCGGAGGGTCAGTACTGAGGGAGTGCCCCACACTGTCGGAGGGTCAGTGCTGGGGGAGCCCCGCACTGTCGGAGGGTCAGTACTGAGGGAGTGCCGCACTGTCGGAGGGTCAGTGCTGAGGGAGTGCCACACTGTCAGAGGGTCAGTGCTGAGGGAGTGCCACACTGTCAGAGGGTCAGTGCTGAGGGAGTGCTGCACTGTCGGAGGGTCAGTACTGAGGGAGTGCCGCACTGTCGGAGGGTCAGTGCCGAGGGAGTGCCGCACTGTCGGAGGGTCAGTGCTGAGGGAGTGGGCACTGTCGGAGGGTCAGAGCTGAGGGAGTGGGCACTGTCGGAGGGTCAGAGCTGAGGGAGTGGGCACTGTCGGAGGGTCAGAGCTGAGCAGGCATTTTCATTTTTAACATCCTTCAGTTAGGGTGTAAAAGATTTATCCAACGTGACCAGGACAGGAGGGTTTGACCGATCAGGAGAGCTGGGATCGACAGGGATGTTTTTTTCCCTGGAGCATCTGTGGCTGAGGGTGACCTTACAGAGGTTTATAACGGCACGAGGGGCAGAGATCAGATGAGTCGCCATGGTCTTTCCCTAGGGTAGGGGAGTCCCAAACTGGAGCAGCATAAGTTTAAGGTGGGAGGAAAAAGGTTTAAAAGGGACCTGAGAGGCACCTTTTCGACACAGAGGGTGGTGTGTGTATGGTCTGAGATGCCAGAGGAAGTGGTGGAGGGGAGTACAGTTACATTTAAAAGACATTTGGACAGGTACATGAAAGGGAGAGGTTTTGAGATATGGCCAAATGCAGGCAAATGGGACCAGTTCAGTTTAGGATACAGGGTCAGCATGGATTGGTTGGGCCGAAGGGTCTGTTTCCATGCTGTATGACTCTCTATTAGAGCAGGAGCTGGGGGCATTATGTTGAGGTTGTGTAGGATGTTGGTGAGGCCTGTTCTGGAATATAGTATGTCGTCCTGAGTCACCTCGTTATAGGAAGGATATTATTAAACTGGGTAAAAGCAAATTACTGCAGATGGTGGGGTCTGGAACCAAAAGAGAAAACGCTGGAAAATCTCAGCAGGTCTGGCAGCATCTGTGTCAAAGCTGACAAAGGGTCAGTTAGACTCGAAATGTCAGCTCTTCTCTCTCCTTACAGATGCTGCCAGACCTGCTGAGATTTTCCAGCGTTTTCTCTCTTGGTTATTATTAAACTGGAGACGGTTCAAAAAGATTGACCAGGATGTTGCTGGGATTGGAGGGTTAGAGTTGGAAGGAGACGCTGGGACCTGTTTCACTGGGGTGTAGTTTAAGGGGTGACCTTCCAGAGATTTATAAAGTCACAAGGGGCATAGAGAAGTTGAATAGTGAAGGTCTTTTCCCAGGGGTGGGCGAGTTCAAAACTAGGGGGTGTGCTTTGAAGGTGAGAGGGGACAGATTTAACACGGACATGGGGGACAACATTTTACACAGAGAGTGGTCTGTGTGTGGAATGAATTTCTGCAGGCACGCTTACAATGTTTCAATGACATTTGAGGAAATAGATGGATAAGAAATATTTGGAGGGGTATGACCAAGTGTGGGCAGGTGAGACTAGTTTATTTTGGGAATATGGTCAGCATAGAGCAGTTGGAACAAAGGTCTGTGTCCGTGCTGTTGGACTGTAACAGTGAATACGATTTAGTGCATCATTTACTGCAATTTGTCAAAGGGCCATGTTGCCTGACTCTGTGAAGCTACATCCACTGTTTCAATGCAGATGGGAGTCACTGATCTCCGGAAGCAGGAAGTGAAATTTAATACCGGGGGCAGAGACAGCCACACCAACCTCAGAGAAGCTGCAGTTACCTTGGGTGGAGCCGGCCAGGGCTGGGGGAGGGCTGTGGGCTGATGGCTGCATCCCTGAAGCATGAATCTGCCTGTCGTCCCGGCCTGAGAAACGGGAGCAGTCTCTGTTAGCCTGGACTGTGTCCCACAGTACACACACAATAGTTACTGCTCTGTAAACGTTCCACAAACACCTTCCTGAGGGAGCTCCCCTCTGCAGCAGCTCAGTCCATAGGGAACTGGGACTGCACACAATAATCCAGGTACAGTCTAGTAATGGAGCATTATGTTCCAATCAGATGGCCCTGACCCGGGATAGCCCTGACCCGGGATAGCCTTAACCCGGGATATCACTGACCCGGGATGTCACTGACCCAGGAGAGCCCTGACCCGGGGTGGCACTGACCCAGGATAGCACTGACTCTGAATAGCACTGACCTGGGAGAGCCCTGACCTGGGAGAGCCCTGACCCAGGATGGCACTGACCCGGGATGGCACTGACCCGGGATAGCACTGACCCGGGATAGCACTGACTCTGATAGCACTGACCTGGGAGAGCCCTGACCCGGGATAGAACTAACCCGGGATGTCACTGACCCAGGATACTACTGACCTGGGAGAGCCCTGACCAGGTATAGCCCTGACCCGGGGTAGCCCTGACCCGGGGTAGCCCTGACCCGGGAGAGCCCTGACCCGGGGTAGCCCTGACCCGGGATAGCCCTGACCCGGGGTAGCACTGACCCGGGATAGCCCTGACCCGGGATAGCCCTGACCCGGGGTAGCCCTGACCCGGGGTAGCCCTGACCCGTGGTAGCCCTGACCCGTGGTAGCCCTGACCCGGGATGGCACTGACCTGGGATAGCCCTGACCTGGGATGGCCCTGACTCGGGATGGCCCTGACCAGGTATAGCCCTGACCCGGGGTAGCCCTGACCCGGGATAGCCCTGACCCGGGATAGCCCTGACCCGGGATAGAACTGACCCAGGACAGCCCTGACCCGGGATAGAACTGACCCGGGTTAGAACTGACCCGGGATGGCCCTGACCCGGGATGGCCCTGACCCGGGGATAGCCCTGACCCGGGGATAGCCCTGACCCGGGGATAGCCCTGACCCGGGGATAGCCCTGACCCGGGGTAGCACTGACCCGGGGTGGCCCTGACCCGGGGTGGCCCTGACCCGGGGTAGCCCTGACCCGGGGTAGCCCTGACCCGGGGTAGCCCTGACCCGGGGTAGCCCTGACCAGGTATAGCACTGACCCGGGGTAGCACTGACCCGGGATAGCACTGACCCGGGATGGCCCTGACCCAGGGATAGCCCTGACCCGAGGTAGCACTGACCCATGATATCACTGGCCCAGGATAGCACTGACCCGGGATAACACTGATCCGGGATAGCACTGACCCGGGATAACACTGATCCGGGATAGCACTGACCCGGAAGAGGACCGACCCGGGAGAGCCCTGACCAGGGAGAGCCCTGACCCGGGATAGCCTTAACCCGGGATATCACTGACCCGGGATGTCACTGACCCAGGAGAGCCCTGACCCGGGGTGGCACTGACCCAGGATAGCACTGACTCTGAATAGCACTGACTCTGAATAGCACTGACTCTGAATAGCACTGACCTGGGAGAGCCCTGACCTGGGAGAGCCCTGACCTGGGAGAGCCCTGACCCGGGATGGCACTGACCCGGGATGGCACTGACCCGGGATGGCACTGACCCGGGATAGCACTGACTCTGATAGCACTGACTTGGGAGAGCCCTGACCCGGGATAGAACTAACCCGGGATGTCACTGACCCAGGATACTACTGACCTGGGAGAGCCCTGACCAGGTATAGCACTGACCCGGGGTAGCCCTGACACGGGGTAGCCCTGACCCGGGAGAGCCCTGACCCGGGAGAGCCCTGACCCGGGGTAGCCCTGACCCGGGGTAGCCCTGACCCGGGGTAGCCCTGACCCGGGATAGCCCTGACCCGGGGTAGCCCTGACCCGGGGTAGCCCTGACCCGGGGTAGCACTGACCCGGCGATAGCTCTGACCCGGGGTAGCCCTGACCCGGGGTAGCCCTGACCCGGGGTAGCCCTGACCCGGGGTAGCCCTGACCCGGCGATAGCTCTGACCCGGGGTAGCCCTGACCCGGGAGAGCGCTGACCCGGGATGGCACTGACCTGGGATAGCACTGACCCGGGATAACGCTGACCCGGGATAACGCTGACCCGGGATAACACTGACCCGAGATAACACTGACCCGAGATGGCAATGACCCGGGATAGAACTGACCCGGGATGGCACTGACCCGGGATGGCACTGACCCGGGATGGCACTGACCCGGGATGGCACTGACCCGGGATAGCACTGACCCAGGATACCACTGACCCGGGACAGCACTGACCCGGGATATCACTGGCCCGGGATTGCCCTGATCCGGGATAACACTGAACCAGGAGAGCACTGACCCAGGATAACCTGACCTGGGATATCACTGACCGGGATATCACTGGCCCGGGATAGCACTGACCCGGGATAGCACTGACCCGGGACCGCACTGACCCGGGATAGCCCTGACCCGGGAGAGCATTGACCCGGGACCGCACTGGCACGGGATAGCACTGACCCGGGAGAGCACTGACCTGGGACTGCACTGACCCGGGATAGCCCTGACCCAGGGTAGCACTGACCCGGGATATCACTGACCCGGGATAGCCCTGACCCGGGATAGCCCTGACTCGGGATGGCCCTGACCAGGTATAGCCCTGACCCGGGGTAGCCCTGACCCGGGATAGCCCTGACCCGGGATAGCACTGACCCGGGATAGAACTGACCCGGGATAGAACTGACCCGGGATAGAACTGACCCGGGATAGAACTGACCCGGGATAGAACTGACTCGGGATGGCCCTGACCCGGGATAGCACTGACCCGGGGTAGCCCTGACCCGGGGTAGCCCTGACCCGGGGTAGCACTGACCCGGGGTAGCACTGACCCGGGGTAGCACTGACCCGGGATGGCCCTGACCCAGGGATAGCCCTGACCCGGGGTAGCACTGACCCATGATATCACTGGCCCAGGATAGCACTGACCCGGGATGGCCCTGACCCAGGGATAGCCCTGACCCGGGGTAGCACTGACCCATGATATCACTGGCCCAGGATAGCACTGACCCGGGATAGCACTGACCTGGAAGAGGACCGACCCGGGAGAGCCCTGACCAGGGAGAGCCCTGACCCGGGATAGCCTTAACCCGGGATATCACTGACCTGGGATGTCACTGACCCAGGAGAGCCCTGACCCGGGGTGGCACTGACCCAGGATAGCACTGACTCTGAATAGCACTGACCTGGGAGAGCCCTGACCTGGGAGAGCCCTGACCCAGGATGGCACTGACCCAGGATGGCACTGACCCGGGATGGCACTGACCCGGGATAGCACTGACCCGGGATAGCACTGACTCTGATAGCACTGACCTGGGAGAGCCCTGACCCGGGATAGAACTAACCCGGGATGTCACTGACCCAGGATACTACTGACCTGGGAGAGCCCTGACCAGGTATAGCACTGACCCGGGGTAGCCCTGACCCGGGGTAGCCCTGACCCGGGGTAGCCCTGACCCGGGGTAGCCCTGACCCGGGAGAGCCCTGACCCGGGGTAGCCCTGACCCGGGATAGCCCTGACCCGGGATAGCCCTGACCCGGGGTAGCCCTGACCCGGGGTAGCCCTGACCCGGGGTAGCCCTGACCCGGGGTAGCCCTGACCCGGCGATAGCTCTGACCCGGGGTAGCCCTGACCCGGCGATAGCCCTGACCCGGGGTAGCCCTGACCCGGCGATAGCCCTGACCCGGGGTAGCCCTGACCCGGGGTAGCCCTGACCCGGGGTAGCCCTGACCCGGGAGAGCGCTGACCCGGGATGGCACTGACCTGGGATAGCACTGACCTGGGATAGAACTGACCCGGGATATCACTGACCCGGGATATCACTGACCCGGGATATCACTGACCCAGGATACCACTGACCTGGGAGAGCCCTGACCCGGGATAATGCTGACCCGGGATAATGCTGACCCGGGATAATGCTGACCCGGGATAACGCTGACCCGGGATAACGCTGACCCGGGATAACATTGACCCGGATAACATTGACCCGAGATAACACTGACCCGAGATAACACTGACCTGGGATGGCAATGACCCGGGATAGAACTGACCTGGGATAGCACTGACCCGGGATGGCACTGACCCGGGATGGCACTGACCCGGGACGGCACTGACCCGGGACAGCACTGACCCAGGACAGCACTGACCCGGGACAGCACTGGCCCGGGACAGCACTGGCCCGGGATTGCCCTGATCCGGGATAACACTGAACCAGGAGAGCACTGACCCAGGATAACCTGACCTGGGATATCACTGACCGGGATATCACTGGCCCGGGATATCACTGGCCCGGGATATCACTGGCCCGGGATAGCACTGACCCGGGACCGCACTGACCCGGGACCGCACTGACCCGGGATAGCCCTGACCCGGGATAGCCCTGACCCGGGATAGCCCTGACCCGGGATAGCCCTGACCCGGGATAGCCCTGACCCGGGAGAGCACTGACCCGGGAGAGCACTGACCCGGGAGAGCACTGACCCGGGATAGCCCTGACCCGGGGTAGCCCTGACCCGGGGTAGCCCTGACCCGGCGATAGCTCTGACCCGGGGTAGCCCTGACCCGGGAGAGCGCTGACCCGGGATGGCACTGACCTGGGATAGCACTGACCCGGGATAACGCTGACCCGGGATAACGCTGACCCGGGATAACACTGACCCGAGATAACACTGACCCGAGATGGCAATGACCCGGGATAGAACTGACCCGGGATGGCACTGACCCGGGATGGCACTGACCCGGGATGGCACTGACCCGGGATGGCACTGACCCGGGATAGCACTGACCCAGGATACCACTGACCCGGGACAGCACTGACCCGGGATATCACTGGCCCGGGATTGCCCTGATCCGGGATAACACTGAACCAGGAGAGCACTGACCCAGGATAACCTGACCTGGGATATCACTGACCGGGATATCACTGGCCCGGGATAGCACTGACCCGGGATAGCACTGACCCGGGACCGCACTGACCCGGGATAGCACTGACCCGGGAGAGCACTGACCTGGGACTGCACTGACCCGGGATAGCCCTGACCCAGGGTAGCACTGACCCGGGATATCACTGACCCGGGATAGCCCTGACCCGGGATAGCCCTGACTCGGGATGGCCCTGACCAGGTATAGCCCTGACCCGGGGTAGCCCTGACCCGGGATAGCCCTGACCCGGGATAGCACTGACCCGGGATAGAACTGACCCGGGATAGAACTGACCCGGGATAGAACTGACCCGGGATAGAACTGACCCGGGATAGAACTGACTCGGGATGGCCCTGACCCGGGATAGCACTGACCCGGGGTAGCCCTGACCCGGGGTAGCCCTGACCCGGGGTAGCACTGACCCGGGGTAGCACTGACCCGGGGTAGCACTGACCCGGGATGGCCCTGACCCAGGGATAGCCCTGACCCGGGGTAGCACTGACCCATGATATCACTGGCCCAGGATAGCACTGACCCGGGATGGCCCTGACCCAGGGATAGCCCTGACCCGGGGTAGCACTGACCCATGATATCACTGGCCCAGGATAGCACTGACCCGGGATAGCACTGACCTGGAAGAGGACCGACCCGGGAGAGCCCTGACCAGGGAGAGCCCTGACCCGGGATAGCCTTAACCCGGGATATCACTGACCTGGGATGTCACTGACCCAGGAGAGCCCTGACCCGGGGTGGCACTGACCCAGGATAGCACTGACTCTGAATAGCACTGACCTGGGAGAGCCCTGACCTGGGAGAGCCCTGACCCAGGATGGCACTGACCCGGGATGGCACTGACCCGGGATAGCACTGACCCGGGATAGCACTGACTCTGATAGCACTGACCTGGGAGAGCCCTGACCCGGGATAGAACTAACCCGGGATGTCACTGACCCAGGATACTACTGACCTGGGAGAGCCCTGACCAGGTATAGCCCTGACCCGGGGTAGCCCTGACCCGGGGTAGCCCTGACCCGGGAGAGCCCTGACCCGGGGTAGCCCTGACCCGGGATAGCCCTGACCCGGGGTAGCACTGACCCGGGATAGCCCTGACCCGGGATAGCCCTGACCCGGGATAGCCCTGACCCGGGGTAGCCCTGACCCGGGGTAGCCCTGACCCGTGGTAGCCCTGACCCGGGATGGCACTGACCTGGGATAGCCCTGACCTGGGATGGCCCTGACTCGGGATGGCCCTGACCAGGTATAGCCCTGACCCGGGGTAGCCCTGACCCGGGATAGCCCTGACCCGGGATAGCCCTGACCCGGGATAGAACTGACCCAGGACAGCCCTGACCCGGGATAGAACTGACCCGGGTTAGAACTGACCCGGGATGGCCCTGACCCGGGATGGCCCTGACCCGGGGATAGCCCTGACCCGGGGATAGCCCTGACCCGGGGATAGCCCTGACCCGGGGTAGCACTGACCCGGGGTGGCCCTGACCCGGGGTGGCCCTGACCCGGGGTAGCCCTGACCCGGGGTAGCCCTGACCCGGGGTAGCCCTGACCAGGTATAGCACTGACCCGGGGTAGCACTGACCCGGGATAGCACTGACCCGGGATGGCCCTGACCCAGGGATAGCCCTGACCCGAGGTAGCACTGACCCATGATATCACTGGCCCAGGATAGCACTGACCCGGGATAACACTGATCCGGGATAGCACTGACCCGGGATAACACTGATCCGGGATAGCACTGACCCGGAAGAGGACCGACCCGGGAGAGCCCTGACCAGGGAGAGCCCTGACCCGGGATAGCCTTAACCCGGGATATCACTGACCCGGGATGTCACTGACCCAGGAGAGCCCTGACCCGGGGTGGCACTGACCCAGGATAGCACTGACTCTGAATAGCACTGACTCTGAATAGCACTGACTCTGAATAGCACTGACCTGGGAGAGCCCTGACCTGGGAGAGCCCTGACCTGGGAGAGCCCTGACCCGGGATGGCACTGACCCGGGATGGCACTGACCCGGGATGGCACTGACCCGGGATAGCACTGACTCTGATAGCACTGACTTGGGAGAGCCCTGACCCGGGATAGAACTAACCCGGGATGTCACTGACCCAGGATACTACTGACCTGGGAGAGCCCTGACCAGGTATAGCACTGACCCGGGGTAGCCCTGACACGGGGTAGCCCTGACCCGGGAGAGCCCTGACCCGGGAGAGCCCTGACCCGGGGTAGCCCTGACCCGGGGTAGCCCTGACCCGGGGTAGCACTGACCCGGCGATAGCTCTGACCCGGGGTAGCCCTGACCCGGGGTAGCCCTGACCCGGGGTAGCCCTGACCCGGGGTAGCCCTGACCCGGCGATAGCTCTGACCCGGGGTAGCCCTGACCCGGGAGAGCGCTGACCCGGGATGGCACTGACCTGGGATAGCACTGACCCGGGATAACGCTGACCCGGGATAACGCTGACCCGGGATAACACTGACCCGAGATAACACTGACCCGAGATGGCAATGACCCGGGATAGAACTGACCCGGGATGGCACTGACCCGGGATGGCACTGACCCGGGATGGCACTGACCCGGGATGGCACTGACCCGGGATAGCACTGACCCAGGATACCACTGACCCGGGACAGCACTGACCCGGGATATCACTGGCCCGGGATTGCCCTGATCCGGGATAACACTGAACCAGGAGAGCACTGACCCAGGATAACCTGACCTGGGATATCACTGACCGGGATATCACTGGCCCGGGATAGCACTGACCCGGGATAGCACTGACCCGGGACCGCACTGACCCGGGATAGCCCTGACCCGGGAGAGCATTGACCCGGGACCGCACTGGCACGGGATAGCACTGACCCGGGAGAGCACTGACCTGGGACTGCACTGACCCGGGATAGCCCTGACCCAGGGTAGCACTGACCCGGGATATCACTGACCCGGGATAGCCCTGACCCGGGATAGCCCTGACTCGGGATGGCCCTGACCAGGTATAGCCCTGACCCGGGGTAGCCCTGACCCGGGATAGCCCTGACCCGGGATAGCACTGACCCGGGATAGAACTGACCCGGGATAGAACTGACCCGGGATAGAACTGACCCGGGATAGAACTGACCCGGGATAGAACTGACTCGGGATGGCCCTGACCCGGGATAGCACTGACCCGGGGTAGCCCTGACCCGGGGTAGCCCTGACCCGGGGTAGCACTGACCCGGGGTAGCACTGACCCGGGGTAGCACTGACCCGGGATGGCCCTGACCCAGGGATAGCCCTGACCCGGGGTAGCACTGACCCATGATATCACTGGCCCAGGATAGCACTGACCCGGGATGGCCCTGACCCAGGGATAGCCCTGACCCGGGGTAGCACTGACCCATGATATCACTGGCCCAGGATAGCACTGACCCGGGATAGCACTGACCTGGAAGAGGACCGACCCGGGAGAGCCCTGACCAGGGAGAGCCCTGACCCGGGATAGCCTTAACCCGGGATATCACTGACCTGGGATGTCACTGACCCAGGAGAGCCCTGACCCGGGGTGGCACTGACCCAGGATAGCACTGACTCTGAATAGCACTGACCTGGGAGAGCCCTGACCTGGGAGAGCCCTGACCCAGGATGGCACTGACCCAGGATGGCACTGACCCGGGATGGCACTGACCCGGGATAGCACTGACCCGGGATAGCACTGACTCTGATAGCACTGACCTGGGAGAGCCCTGACCCGGGATAGAACTAACCCGGGATGTCACTGACCCAGGATACTACTGACCTGGGAGAGCCCTGACCAGGTATAGCACTGACCCGGGGTAGCCCTGACCCGGGGTAGCCCTGACCCGGGGTAGCCCTGACCCGGGGTAGCCCTGACCCGGGAGAGCCCTGACCCGGGGTAGCCCTGACCCGGGATAGCCCTGACCCGGGATAGCCCTGACCCGGGGTAGCCCTGACCCGGGGTAGCCCTGACCCGGGGTAGCCCTGACCCGGGGTAGCCCTGACCCGGCGATAGCTCTGACCCGGGGTAGCCCTGACCCGGCGATAGCCCTGACCCGGGGTAGCCCTGACCCGGCGATAGCCCTGACCCGGGGTAGCCCTGACCCGGGGTAGCCCTGACCCGGGGTAGCCCTGACCCGGGGTAGCCCTGACCCGGGAGAGCGCTGACCCGGGATGGCACTGACCTGGGATAGCACTGACCTGGGATAGAACTGACCCGGGATATCACTGACCCGGGATATCACTGACCCGGGATATCACTGACCCAGGATACCACTGACCTGGGAGAGCCCTGACCCGGGATAATGCTGACCCGGGATAACGCTGACCCGGGATAACGCTGACCCGGGATAACATTGACCCGGATAACATTGACCCGAGATAACACTGACCCGAGATAACACTGACCTGGGATGGCAATGACCCGGGATAGAACTGACCTGGGATAGCACTGACCCGGGATGGCACTGACCCGGGATGGCACTGACCCGGGACGGCACTGACCCGGGACAGCACTGACCCAGGACAGCACTGACCCGGGACAGCACTGGCCCGGGACAGCACTGGCCCGGGATTGCCCTGATCCGGGATAACACTGAACCAGGAGAGCACTGACCCAGGATAACCTGACCTGGGATATCACTGACCGGGATATCACTGGCCCGGGATATCACTGGCCCGGGATATCACTGGCCCGGGATAGCACTGACCCGGGACCGCACTGACCCGGGACCGCACTGACCCGGGATAGCCCTGACCCGGGATAGCCCTGACCCGGGATAGCCCTGACCCGGGAGAGCACTGACCCGGGAGAGCACTGACCCGGGAGAGCACTGACCCGGGAGAGCACTGACCCGGGAGAGCACTGACCCGGGATAGCCCTGACCCGGGGTAGCCCTGACCCGGGGTAGCCCTGACCCGGGGTAGCACTGACCTGGGAGAGCCCTGACCCGGGGTAGCCCTGACCCGGGGTAGCACTGACCCGGCGATAGCTCTGACCCGGGGTAGCCCTGACCCGGGGTAGCCCTGACCCGGGATGGCAATGACCTGGGATAGCACTGACCGGGATATCACTGACCCGGGATTGCACTGACCCGGGGTAGCACTGACCCAGGATAGCACTGACTCTGAATAGCACTGACCTGGGAGAGCCCTGACCCGGGATGTCACTGACCCGGGATGTCACTGACCCGGGATGTCACTGACCCGGGATAGAACTGACCCGGGATACCACTGACCTGGGAGAGCCCTGACCCGGGGTAGCCCTGACCCGGGGTAGCCCTGACCCGGGGTAGCCCTGACCCGGGGTAACCCTGACCCGGGGTAGCACTGACCCGGGGTAGCCCTGACCCGGGGTAGCCCTGACCAGGTATAGCCCTGACCCGGGGTAGCCCTGACCAGGTATAGCACTGACCCGGGGTAGCCCTGACCAGGTATAGCACTGACCCGGGGTAGCCCTGACCCGGGAGAGCCCTGACCCGGGGTAGCCCTGACCCGGGGTAGCACTGACCCGGGGTGGCTCTGACCAGGTATAGCACTGACCCGGGGTAGCACTGACCCGGGGTGGCTCTGACCAGGTATAGCACTGACCCGGGGTAGCCCTGACCAGGGGTAGCACTGACCCGGGGTAGCCCTGACCCGGGAGAGCCCTGACCCGGGGTAGCACTGACCCGGGGTGGCTCTGACCAGGTATAGCACTGACCCGGGGTAGCACTGACCCGGGGTAGCACTGACCCGGGGTAGCACTGACCCGGGGTAGCCCTGACCAGGGGTAGCCCTGACCCGGCGATAGCTCTGACCCGGGGTAGCCCTGACCCGGGGTAGCCCTGACCCGGGGTAGCCCTGACCCGGGAGAGCCCTGACCCGGGAGAGCCCTGACCCGGGATGGCACTGACCTGGGATAGCACTGACCCGGGATAGAACTGACCCGGGATATCACTGACCCGGGATACCACTGACCTGGGAGAGCCCTGACCCGGTTTAGCACTGACCCGGTTTAGCACTGACCCGGGATAACGCTGACCCGGGATAACGCTGACCCGGGATAACACTGACCCGGGATAACACTGACCCGGGATAACACTGACCCGGGATAACACTGACCCGGGATAACACTGACCCGGGATGGCACTGACTCAGGGTAACACTGACCCGGGATAGCACTGACCCGGGATGGCACTGACTCAGGGTAACACTGACCCAGGGTAACACTGACCCAGGGTAACACTGACCCAGGGTAACACTGACCCGGGATAGCACTGACCCGGGATAGCACTGACTCAGGGTAACACTGACCCGGGGTAACACTGACCCGGGATGTCACTGACCCGGGATTGCACTGGCCCGGGATATCACTGGCCCGGGAGAGCACTGGCCCGGGAGAGCACTGACCCAGGATTGCCCTGATCCGGGATAACACTGAACCAGGAGAGCACTGACCCAGGATAACCTGACCTGGGATATCACTGACCCGGGAGAGCACTGACCTGGGAGAGCACTGACCCAGGATAACCTGACCTGGGATATCACTGACCTGGGATAGCCCTGACCCGGGATAGCACTGACCCGGGAGAGCACTGACCCGGGAGAGCACTGACCCTGGATAGCACTGTCCCGGGATAGTACTGACCCGGGATAGCCCTGACCCGGGATAGCCCTGACCCGAGATAGCCCTGACCCGGGATATCACTGACCCTGGATAGCACTGTCCCGGGATAGCACTGACCCGGGATAGCACTGACCCGGGATAGCCCTGACCCGGGATAGCCCTGACCCGGGGTAGCCCTGACCCGGGATAGCCCTGACCCGGGATAGCCCTGACCCGGGATATCACTGACCCTGGATAGCACTGTCCCGGGATAGCCCTGACCTGGGATAGCCCTGACCTGGGATAGCCCTGACCTGGGATAGCACTGACCTGGGATAGCACTGACCGGGATAGCCCTGACCCGGGATAGCCCTGACCCGGGATAGCACTGACCCGGGAGAGCACTGACCCGGGATAGCACTGACCTGGGAATTCTCCAGTGGGAATGTGAAGCTGAGTGAAGACCTGTAGTTGTTCCCTGAGCAGGTCCGATAACACTTTGGTCCCTGCGCTGAGTTGGTTCAGGTGCTGTGGCAGCTTGGGCTGTTCAGCTGGTCCCAGAGGATCATCCAGGCCCTTCCTCAATCTCTCTGATCCCTAATGAGGAGAGACATGATCAAACACAATGGTTCCTGATTGACCACAGAGCAGGTCACTGCAGGACTGGCTTCTTGCACCAACACTGACATCCTCTGTCCCTGCTCAGCCCCCCCCCCCCCTGTTCTGGGATGAAACTGTCACGGAGAGGGTCTGATTGGGGAGCTGCTGCTCATCGATGGTGCCGTTTTGGTGATGGGTTTCGTGACCAGCCGTCATCAAAACTGCCGAGAGGTGGACCGTCACTATCAACTCACAAAAGACAGTGACCATTACTCAAGGTCAGAAGCACAACGCAACACTGACTGCCATAAACTCACGGGGGCGGGCACTGAGTGGGAGACGGGGACTCACTGACTGTTCTCCGATGTCCCAGCATGCACTTTGGGGGCTGAATGGCCTTCATTTGTGCTTTAAACAACTCCCAAGATTGAATTGGTGGGTGTAGACAAACACAGCACATGGTCTTGAATGAAATGCAGCTCAGTGATGTGATGTTGGCACAGCCCAGCAATGTCAGGATATGGCTCTCAGCTCAGCCCCAGCTCGGTGCTGGATATAAAGCAGAACCAGGCCCTGTTGGGTATGCACTGCCCGAGGACAATGCCAGCACACTGCCAGCAGCCAGGAGTCTACAGTGCAGCTTCCTGACTCAGAGAGGATCACTCAGTCCCTGTGCAGTGTCGGGATGGGCCCCACTTTTACACCCAGGTGATACTCAGAAACACGGAGAATACTAGAAAAACTCAGCAGGTCTGGGAGAGAGCTGCAGAGAGAGACACAGAGCTAACGTTTCCAGTCCCAGTATGACTCTTCTATAGAACTGCCCGACTTTATAACAGGGGCACGGGCTGTTTACCAGAGGGTGCATAGTATGGATTATAACCCAAAGGTGAGAGGACGGAGAGTGGGCAGCCATCATTCCATTGTCAGACAGGCCCCAGCTGGTGTCAAAACCCCCAACTCAGACATCTACATCCTCAGACAAAAACCACAACAATAATAATGTACATTTATATAGCACCTTTGACATAATGGAAGTTCCCAAGGTGCTGCCCAAGAGTGATATGACACAGAATCTGACACCTGGTCACGAAGGGCGATGAGATAATCTCTTGGGATCTTGATGTGTACAAATACTGCACTATTATAGCAACTGAACTTGAAAAGTCTTCCATTCCCAGAAGGTGTCTTGGAAACATTCAATAGCTATCAAAGGCGCTATAACAATGCGGTCCTCTCATTTTTCAAACTGGTGCTGAACAGGATCAATGAGCGACTCACTGCAGCCTCCTCCTGGACACCTTCCAAACTGCTCGAGGTCGCCAGTTTCTGAACAGGGTGGGTGAGAGACGGGGGAGGGGTTAGAATAATGAGGAAGAGCCAGAGAAGAGATGGAGGGACAGGAAGAGGGGCCGAAGGGTGGGGGGAGGGGGGGAGAGACAAATAGGAAGGGGAGGAGACAGAGAGTGATAGCTGAGAGAGTGAGTGAGGGAGTGGCAGGGGGAGGGATTGAGGGACTGAGTGAGTGAGGGAGCGAGTGAGAGGGAGTGAGTGAGTGTGAGTGTGAGTGAGGGAGTGGGTGAGTGGGGGAGGGATTGAGGGAAAGATTGAGGCAGGGAGTGAGGGAGTGACCAAGTGAGTGAGGGAGGGATTGAGGGAGGGAGTGAGTGTGTGTGTGAGTGTGGGAGTGAGGGAGTGAGTGAGTAAGGGAGTGAGTGAGTAAGGGAGTGAATGAGTGTGTGAGTGATTGACGGAGTGAGTGTGTGTGAGGGAGTGAGTGAGTGTGAGTGAGTGAGGGAGTGTGAGGGAGGGAGAGTGAATGTGTAAGGGAGTGGGTGAGTGAGTGAGTGAGGAAGTGAGTGAGTGAGGGAGTGTAAGTGCATGAGTGAGTGAGGGAGTGAGCGAGGGAGGGAGTGTGAGTGAGGGAGTGGGTGAGTGAGGGAGTGAGGGAGAGTGAGGGAGTGGGTGAGTGAGTGAGGTGAGTGAGGGAGTGGGTGAGTGAGAGAGTGGGTGAGTGAGGGAGTGTGAGGGAGTGAGGGAGTGAGAGTGAGGGAGTGGGTGAGTGAGGGGGTGAGTGAGGGAGTGTTGAGGGAGTGGATGAGTGAGGAAGTGTGAGTGAGTGAGTGAGGAAGTGAGTGAGGCAGTGAGTGAGTGAGTGCGTGAGGGAGTGAGTGAGGGAGTGAGGGAGTGTGTGAGGGAGTGAGTGAGGGAATGAGAGGGAGTGTGAGTGAGTGAGGTAGTGAATGAGTGAGGGAGTGTGAGTGAGTGAGGTAGTGAATGAGGGAGTGTGAGTGAGGGAGTGAGTGAGGGAGTGTGTGAGTGAGGGAGTGTGTGAGTGAGGGAGTGAGTGAGTGTGTGAGGGTGTGAGTGAGGGTGTGAGGGAGTGGATGAGTGAGGAAGTGTGAGTGAGTGGGTGAGTGAGGGAGTGAGTGAGTGAGGGAGTGTGAGTGCGTGAGTGGGTGGGTGAGTGCATGAGTGAGGGAGTGAGTGAGGGAGTGTGAGTGAGGTAGTGAATGAGTGAGGTAGTGAATGAGTGAGGGAGAGAGTGAGTGAGGGAGTGAGTGAGGGAGGGAGTGTGAGGGAGTGAAGGAGTGTGTGAGTGAGGGAGTGTGAGTGAGGGTGTGAGTGAGTGAATGAGTGAGGAAGTGTGAGTGAGTGGGTGAGTGAGGGAGTGAGTTAGGGAGTGTGAGTGCATGAGTGAGTGCGTGAGTGAGTGAGAGAGTAAGAGAATGAGGGAGTGAGGGAGTGTGAGTGCTAAGTAGGTGGGTGAGTGCGTGAGTGAGTGGGTGAGTGAGGGAGGTAGTGAGTGAGTGAGGGAGGTAGTGAGTGAGGGAGTGAGTGATTGAGGGAGGTAATGAGTGAGTGAAGGAGTGAGTGAGTCAGGTAGTGAGTGAGTGAGGGAGGTAATGAGTGAGTGAGTGAGGGAGTGAGTGAGGGAGTGAGTGAGGTAGTGAGTGAGGGAGTGAGGTATTGAGTGAGGGAGAGTGAGGGAGTGTGAGTGAGGGAGGTAGTGAGGTAGTGAGTGTGTGAGTGAGGGTGTGAGTGAGTGAGTGAGGTAGTGAGGGTGTGAATGAGGTAGTGAGGGGGTGAGTGAGGTAGTGAGGGGTGAGTGAGGTAGTGAGGGTGTGAGGTAGTGAGGGCGTGAGTGAGGTAGTGAGGTAGTGAGTGAGGGGGTGAGGTAGTGAGGGAGTGAGGTAGTGAGGTAGTGAGTGAGGGTGTGAGGTAGTGAGGTAGTGAGGGTGTGAGTGAGGGTGTGAGGTAGGGGGTGAGGGTGTGAGGTAGTGAGGTAGTGAGGTAGGGTGTGAGGGTGTGAGGTAGGGGGTGAGGGTGTGAGGTAGTGAGGTAGTGAGGTAGTGGGTGAGGGGGTGAGGTAGTGAGGTAGTGAGGGTGTGAGTGAGGTAGTGAGGGTGTGAGTGAGGTAGTGAGGGTGTGAGGTAGTGAGTGAGGTAGTGAGGTAGGGTGTGAGGGTGTGAGGTAGTGAGGGTGTGAGGTAGTGAGGGTGTGAGGTAGTGAGGGTGTGAGTGAGGTAGTGAGATAGTGAGGGTGTGAGTGAGGTAGTGAGTGAGGGAGGGTGTGACTGAGGGAGCGAGGGAGGGAGCGAGGGAGGGATTGAGGGAGTGAGTGAGAGGGAGTGAGTGAGTGTGAGTGTGAGTGAGGGAGTGGGTGAGTGGGGGAGGGATTGAGGGAAAGATTGAGGCAGGGAGTGAGGGAGTGAGCAAGTGAGTGAGGGAGGGATTGAGGGAGGGAGTCAGGGAGTGAGTGTGTGTGTGAGTGTGGGAGTGAGTGAGTGAGGGAGTGAGGGAGGGAGTGAAGGAGTGAGGGAGTGAGTGAGTGAGTAAGGGAGTGAATGAGTGTGAGTGAGTGACGGAGTGAGTGTGTTTGAGGGAGTGAGTGAGTGTGAGTGAGTGAGGGAGTGAGTGGGTGAGGTGAGTGAGTGAGAGTGAATGTGTAAGGGAGTGGGTGAGTGAGTGAGGAAGTGAGTGAGTGTAAGTGCATGAGTGAGTGAGGGAGTGAGCGAGGGAGGGAGTGTGAGTGAGTGAGTGAGGGAGTGGGTGAGTGAGGGAGTGGGTGAGTGAGGGGAGTGAGTGAGGGAGTGTTGAGGGAGTGGATGAGTGAGGAAGTGTGAGTGAGTGGGTGAGTGAGTGAGTGAGGAAGTGAGTGAGGAAGTGCGTGAGTGAGTGGGTGAGTGAGTGGGTGAGTGGATGAGTGAGTGAGGGAGTGAGAGGGAGTGTGAGTGAGTGAGGTAGTGAATGAGTGAGGGAGTGTGAGTGAGTGAGGTAGTGAATGAGGGAGGGAGTGTGAGGGAGTGTGAGTGAGGGAGTGAGTGAGGGTGTGAGTGAGTGAGGGTGTGAGTGAGTGAGGGTGTGAGGGAGTGGATGAGTGAGGAAGTGTGAGTGAGTGGGTGAGTGAGGGAGTGAGTGAGGGAGTGTGAGTGCGTGAGTGAGTGAGAGAGTGAGAGAATGAGGGAGTGTGAGTGCGTGAGTGGGTGAGTGAGTGAGGGAGTGAGTGAGGGAGTGAGGAGTGAGTGAGGTAGTGTATGAGTGAGGGAGTGTGGTGAGTGAGGGAGAGAGTGAGTGAGGGAGTGAGTGAGGGAGTGTGAGGGAGTGTGTGAGTGAGGGAGTGAGTGAGTGAGGCGTGAGTGAGTGAATGAGTGAGGAAGTGTGAGTGAGTGACGGAGTGTGAGTGCGAGAGTGAGATTGAGAGAATGAGGGAGTGAGGGGAGTGTGAGTGCTAAGTGGGTGAGTGAGTGAGGGAGGTAGTGAGTGAGTGAGTGAGGGAGGTAGTGAGTGAGGGAGTGAGTGATTGAGGGAGGTAATGAGTGAGTGAAGGAGTGAGAGTGAGTGAGGTAGTGAGTGAGTGAGGGACTGAGTGAGTGAGTGAGGGAGGTAATGAGTGAGTGAGGGAGTGAGTGAGTGAGTGAGGGAAGATGTGAGTAAGGGAGTGAGGGAGTGAGTGAGGTAGTGAGTGAGAGAGTGAGGTATTGAGTGAGTGAAGGAGTGATGTGAGGGAGAGTGAGGGAGTGTGAGGGAGTGAGGAAGTGAGGGAGGTAGTGAGGTAGTGAGTGAGGTAGTGAGGGAGTGAGTGAGGTAGTGAGTGAGTGAGGGTGTGAGTGAGTGAGGTGTGAGTGAGTGAGGTAGAGTGAGGGAGTGAGTGAGGTAGAGTGAGGGAGTGAGCGAGTGAGGGAGTGAATTAGTGAGGGAGGGAGGGAGTGAGGGAGGGAGTGAGGTAGTGAGTGAGGTAGAGAGTGAGGTAGAGAGTGAGGTAGTGAGTGAGGGAGTGAGTGAGGGAGTGAGTGAGGGAGTGAGTGAGTGAGGGAGTGAGTGAGGGAGTGAGTGAGGTAGTGAGGTAGTGAGTGAGGGAGCGAGTGAGTGAGGGAGTGAGTGAGGGAGTGAGAGGGAGTGAGTGAGTGAGGTAGTGAGTGAGGTAGGGAGTGAGTGAGTGAGGGAGTGAGGGAGTGAGTGAGGGTGTGTGTGAGGTAGTGAGTGAGGGTGTGAGTGAGGGTGTGAGTGAGTGAGGTAGTGAGGGAGTGAGGGAAGGTGTGTGAGTGAGGGTAGTGAGTGAGGGTGTGAGTGAGTGAGGTAGTGAGGGAGTGAGGGAGCGAGTGAGGTAGTGTGAGTGAGGTAGTGAGTGAGGGTGTGAGTGAGGGAGTGAGGTAGTGAGGGTGTGAGTGAGGTAGTGAGGGTGTGAGTAGTGAGGGTGTGAATGAGGTAGTGAGGGTGTGAGTGAGGTAGTGAGGTAGTGAGGGTGTGAGTGAGGTAGTGAGGGAGTGAGTGAGGTAGTGAGGGAGTGAGTGAGGTAGTGAGGGTGTGAGGTAGTGAGGGAGTGTGAGTGAGGTAGTGAGGGAGTGAGTGAGAGACTGAGTGAGGTAGTGAGGGTGTGAGTGAGGTATTAAGGTAGTGAGTGAGGTAGTGAGGGTGTGAGGTAGTGAGGGTGTGTAGTAGTGAGGGAGTGTGAGTGAGGTAGTGAGGGAGTGAGTGAAGGACTGAGTGAGGTAGTGAGGGTGTGAGTGAGGTAGTGAGGTAGTGAGGGTGTGAGTGAGGTAGTGAGGGTGTGAGGTAGTGAGGGTGTGAGTGAGGGTGTGAGGTAGTGAGTGTGTGAGTGAGGTAGTGAGGGTGTGAGGTAGTGAGGGTGTGAGGTAGTGAGGTAGTGAGTGAGGTAGTGAGGTAGTGAGTGAGGTAGTGAGGGTGTGAGTGAGGTAGTGAGGGTGTGAGTGAGGGGAGTGAGGTAGTGAGGTAGTGAGTGAGGTAGTGAGGGTGTGAGTGAGGTAGTGAGGGTGTGAGGTAGGAGGGTGTGAGTGAGGGGTGTGAGTGAGGTAGTGAGGGTGTGAGTGAGGTAGTGAGGTAGTGAGGGTGTGAGTGAGGAGTGAGGGTGTGAGTGAGGAAGTGAGGGTGTGAGTGAGGAGTGAGTGAGGGTGTGAGGTAGTGAGTGAGTGAGGGTGTGAGGTAGTGAGGGTGTGAGGTAGTGAGTGGTGAGGTAGTGAGGGTGTGAGTGGGTAGTGAGGGTGTGAGGTAGTGAGTGAGGGTGTGAGGTAGTGAGTGAGTGAGGTAGTGAGTGAGTGAGGTGTGAGTGAGGTAGTGAGGTAGTGAGGGTGTGAGGTAGTGAGGTAGGGGGTGAGGTGTGAGTGAGGTAGTGAGGGTGTGAGGGGGTGAGGGTGTGAGGTAGTGAGGTGGGGGTGAGGGTGTGAGTGAGGTAGTGAGGGAGTGAGGGAGTGAGGGTGTGAGTGAGGTAGTGAGGGTGTGAGGGGGTGAGGGTGTGAGTGAGGTAGTGAGGTGTGAGGGGGTGTGGGTGTGAGTGAGGTAGTGAGGGTGTGAGGGGGTGAGGGTGTGAGTGAGGTAGTGAGGGTGTGAGGGAGTGAGGGTGTGAGTGAGGTTGTGAGGGTGTGAGGGGGTGAGGTAGGGGGTGAGGGGGTGAGGGTGTGAGGTAGTGAGGTAGGGGGTGAGGGTGTGAGTGAGGTAGTGAGGTGTGAGGGTGTGAGGTGTGAGGTAGTGAGGTAGG
>NC_092749.1:3412620-3517620 GCF_047496795.1 Chiloscyllium punctatum
GATGTTTCCGGAGGGAACGGGTCCCTCGTTTCTGAGGTGACTTCCAGCTGAGTATAATTGATGGCCGAAAGAACAATGAGAATCTCAACAAACAATTCTTCATTTTTATCCAATTTGTCAAGTTGGATATGTCCTCAGAACCCCGGCAGAAATATCTTCCCCAAATTCAGTTAACACACATTGATTATATGCTCAGAATGCACAGAAACATTGCCAGTTCAGGCATTCATTATCAACACCAAACCTTCAAAATGGGATTAACAAAAGGGGATGTGGTGAGCTGGTGTTATTAAGCTGTGTATTTTGGTTATTGCTAAGGACTGCCTGCTCCAGCCTTGGTCATCTCCTCCACATCCATGTATTGTAACTACACCCCCTCCCTATCACTGTAACCCCCTTCACCCCCTCCCTATCTCTGTAACCCCCCTACACCCCCTCCCTATCCCTGTAACCCCCTTCACCCCCTCCCCTATCTCTGTAACCCCCTACACCCCCCTCCCTATCACTGTTAACCCCCCTTCACCCCCTCCCTATCACTGTAACCCCCTACACCCCCTCCCCTATCTCTGTAACCCCCCTACATCCCATCCCTATCACTGTAACCCCCTACACTCCCTCCCTATCACTGTAACCCCCTACACCCCCCTTCCCTATCTCTGTAACCCCCTACACCCCCTCCCTATCTCTGTAACCCCCCTACACTCCCTCCCTATCTCTGTAACCCCCTAACCCCCTCCCTATCTCTGTAACCACCTACACCCCCTCCCTATCTCTGTAAACCACCTACACCCCCTCCCCTATCTCTGTAAACCCCCTACATCCCATCCCTATCACTGTAACCCCCTACACTCCCTCCCTATCACTGTAAACCCCCCTACACCCCCCTCCCTATCCCTGTAACCCCCTTACACCCCCTCGCCTATCCACTGTAACCCCCTACACCCCCTCCCTATCTCTGTAACCCCCAACACCCCCCTCCCTATCCCTGTAACCCCCTACAGCCCCCTCCCTATCCCTGTAACCCCCTACACCCCCTCCCTATCTCTGTAACCCCCTACACCCCCTCCCTATCACTGTAAACCCCCTTACACCCCCCTCCCTATCACTGTAACCCCCTACACCCCCTCCCATCACTGTAGCCCCCTACACCCCCTCCCTATGACTGTAACCCGCTACACCCCCTCCCCATCACTGTAGCCCCCTACACCCCCTCCCTATGGACTGTAACCCCCCTCCACCCCCTCCCTAACTCTGTAACCCCCTCCAGCCCCCTTTACCCCCTCTATCTCTGCAACCCCCTCCAGCCCCTATACCCCCTCCCTATCTCTGCAACCCCCTCCAGCCCCTATACCCCCTCCCTAACTCTGAACCCCCCCTCCACCCCCCTCCCCTAACTCTGTAACCCCCTCCCAGCCCCTTTACCCCCTATTCTCTGCAACCCCCCTCCAGCCCCTATACCCCCCTCCCTATCTCTGCAACCCCCCTCCAGCCCCTATACGCCCTCCCCTATCTCTGTAAACCCCCTCCCATCCCCAACATCCCTCCCCCATCTCTGTAACACCTCCAGCCCCTACACACCCCCTCCCTATCTCTGTAACCCCCCTACACCCCCTCCCCTATCACTGTAAACCCCCTAACACCCCCTCCCTATCTCTGTAACCCCCTACACCCCCCTCCCTATCACTGTAACCCCCCGACACCCCCCTCCCTATCTCTGTAACCCCCTACACCCCCCTCCCTATCACTGTAACCCCCCTACACCCCCTCCCTATCTCTGTAACCCCCCAACACCCCCCTCCCTATCCCTGTAAACCCCCTACAGCCCCTCCCTATCCCTGTAACCCCCCTACACCCCCCTCCCTATCACTGTAACCCCCTACACCCCCCTCCCTATCACTGTAACCCCCTTACACCCCCCTCCCTAGTCACTGTAACCCCCCTACACCCCCTCCCATCACTGTAGCCCCCCTACAACCCCCCTCCCTATCTCTGTAACCCCCTCCAGCCCCTTTACCCCCTATCTCTGCAACCCCCTCCAGCCCCTATACCCCCTCCCCTATCTCTGCAACCCCCTCCAGCCCCTATACCCCCCTCCCTATCTCTGTAACCCCCTCCATCCCCAACATCCCTCCCTATCTCTGTAACACCTCCAGCCCCTACACCCCCTCCCTATCTCTGTAACCCCCTTCAGCCCCTACACCCCCCTCCCTATCTCTGGTAACCCCCTCCCTATCTCTGTCAACCCCTGCAGCACCTACACCCCCTCCCTTTCACTGTAACCCCTTACACCCCCTCCCTATCACTGTAACCCCCCTACAACCCCCTTCCCTATCTCTGTAAACCCCCCTACACCCCCCTCCCTATCACTGTAACCCCCTACACCCCCTCCGTATCTCTGTAACCCCCTCCCTATCTCTGTAACCCCCTACACCCCCCTCGCCATCACTGTAACCCCCTACACCCCCCTCCCTATCTCTGTAACCCCCTACACCCCCCTCCCTATCACTGTAACCCCCCTACACCCCCTCCCTTTCACTGTAACCCCCCTACACCCCCCTCCCTTTCACTGTAACCCCCTACACCCCCTCCCTATCCCTGTAACCCCCTACACCCCCTTCCCTATCCCTGTAACCCCCTACACCCCCTCCCTATCCCTGTAACCCCCTACACCCCCTCCCTTTCACTGTAACCCCCTACACCCCCTCCCTATCTCTGTAACCCCCTACACCCCCCTCCCTATCTCTGTAACCCCCCTCCCCTATCTCTGTCAACCCCTGCAGCCCCTACACCCCCCTCCCTTTCACTGTAACCCCCCTACACCCCCCTCCCTATCACTGTAACCCCCCTACACCCCCTCCCTATCTCTGTAACCCCCTACACCCCCCTCCCCCATCACTGTAACCCCCTACACCCCCTCCCTATCACTGTAACCCCCTACACCCCCTCCCTATCTCTGTAACCCCCTACACCCCCTCCCCATCACTGTAACCCCCCTTCACCCCCCTCCCTATCTCTGTAACCCCCTACACCCCCCCTCCCTATCTCTGTAAACCCCCTACACCCCCTCCCTATCCCTGTAACCCCCTTCACCCCCTCCCCATCACTGTAACCCCCCTACACCCCCTCCCTATCACTGTAACCCCCTACACCCCCTCCCTATCTCTGTAACCCCCTACACCCCCTCCCTATCTCTGTAACCCCCCTACACCCCCCTCCCCTATCCCTGTAACCCCCTACACCCCCTCCCCATCACTGTAACCCCCCTACACCCCCCTCCCCATCACTGTAACCCCCTTCACTCCCTCCCTATCTCTGTAACCCCCTACACCCCCTCCCTATCTCTGTAACCCCCTACACCCCCTCCCTATCACTGTAACCCCCTACACCCCCCTCCCCATCACTGTAACCCCCTTCACTCCCTCCCTATCTCTGTCACCCCCCTCCCTATCTCTGTCACCCCCTCCCTATCTCTGTAACCCCCTACATCCCATCCCTATCACTGTAACCCCCCTACACTCCCTCCCTATCACTGTAACCCCCTACACCCCCTCCCAATCTCTGTAACCCCCCTACAACCCCCTCCCTATCTCTGTAACCCCCTACACTCCCTCCCTATCTCTGTAACCCCCTAACCCCCTCCCTATCTCTGTAACCACCTACACCCCCTCCCTATCTCTGTAACCACCTACACCCCCCTCCCTATCTCTGTAACCCCCTACACCCCCTCCCTATCTCTGTAACCCCCAACACCCCCTCCTATCCCTGTAACCCCCTACAGCCCCTCCCTATCCCTGTAACCCCCTACAACCCCCTCCCTATCTCTGTAACCCCCTACACCCCCTCCCTATCACTGTAACCCCCTTACACCCCCTCCCTATCTCTGTAACCCCCCTACACCCCCTCCCTATCACTGTAGCCCCCTACACCCCCTCCCTATGACTGGTAACCCGCTACAGCCCCTCCCCATCACTGTAGCCCCCCTACACCCCCTCCCTATGACTGTAACCCCCCTCCACCCCCCTCCCTAACTCTGTAACCCCTTCCAGCCCCTTTACCCCCTCCCTATCTCTGCAACCCCCCTCCAGCCCCTATGCCCCCCTCCCTAACTCTGTAAACCCCTCCACCCCCTCCCTAACTCTGTAACCCCCTCCAGCCCCTTTACCCCCCTATCTCTGCAACCCCCCTCCAGCCCCTATACGCTCTCCCTATCTCTGTAACCCCCTCCATCCCCAACATCCCTCCCTATCTCTGTAACACCTCCAGCCCCTACACCCCCTCCCTATCTCTGTAACCCCCCCTACACCCCCTCCCTATCACTGTAACCCCCTACACCCCCTCCCTATCTCTGTAACCCCCTACACCCCCTCCCTATCACTGTAACCCCCTACACCCCCTCCCTATCTCTGTAACCCCCCTACACCCCCTCCCTATCACTGTAACCCCCGACACCCCCTCCCTATCTCTGTAACCCCCCTACACCCCCTCCCTATCACTGTAACCCCCGACACCCCCTCCCTATCTCTGTAACCCCCTACACCCCCCTCCCTATCACTGTAACCCCATACACCCCCTCCCTATCTCTGTAACCCCCCTACACCCCCTCCCTATCACTGTAACCCCCGACACCCCCTCCCTATCTCTGTAACCCCCTACACCCCCTCCCTATCACTGTAACCCCCTACACCCCCTCCCTATCTCTGTAACCCCCAACACCCCCTCCCTATCCCTGTAACCCCCTACAGCCCCTCCCTATCCCTGTAACCCCCTACACCCCCTCCCTATCACTGTAACCCCCTACACCCCCTCCCTATCACTGTAACCCCCTTACACCCCCTCCCTATCACTGTAACCCCCTACACCCCCTCCCCATCACTGTAGCCCCCTACACCCCCTCCCTATCTCTGTAACCCCCTCCAGCCCCTTTACCCCCTATCTCTGCAACCCCCTCCAGCCCCTATACCCCCTCCCTATCTCTGCAACCCCCTCCAGCCCCTATACCCCCTCCCTATCTCTGTAACCCCCTCCATCCCCAACATCCCTCCCTATCTCTGTAACACCTCCAGCCCCTACACCCCCTCCCTATCTCTGTAACCCCCTTCAGCCCCTACACCCCCTCCCTATCTCTGTAACCCCCTCCCTATCTCTGTCAACCCCTGCAGCCCCTACACCCCCCTCCCTTTCACTGTAACCCCTTACACCCCCTCCCTATCACTGTAACCCCCTACACCCCCTCCCTATCTCTGTAACCCCCTACACCCCCCTCCCTATCACTGTAACCCCCTACACCCCCTCCGTATCTCTGTAACCCCCTCCCTATCTCTGTAACCCCCTACACCCCCTCCCCATCACTGTAACCCCCTACACCCCCCTCCCTATCTCTGTAACCCCCCTACACCCCCTCCCTATCACTGTAACCCCCTACACCCCCTCCCTTTCACTGTAACCCCCCTACACCCCCTCCCTTTCACTGTAACCCCCTACACCCCCTCCCTATCCCTGTAACCCCCTACACCCCCTCCCTATCCCTGTAACCCCCTACACCCCCTCCCTATCCCTGTAACCCCCTACACCCCCTCCCTTTCACTGTAACCCCCTACACCCCCTCCCTATCTCTGTAACCCCCTACACCCCCCTCCCTATCTCTGTAACCCCCTCCCTATCTCTGTCAACCCCTGCAGCCCCTACACCCCCTCCCTTTCACTGTAACCCCCTACACCCCCTCCCTATCACTGTAACCCCCTACACCCCCTCCCTATCTCTGTAACCCCCTACACCCCCCTCCCCATCACTGTAACCCCCTACACCCCCTCCCTATCACTGTAACCCCCTACACCCCCTCCCTATCTCTGTAACCCCCTACACCCCCTCCCCATCACTGTAACCCCCTTCACCCCCTCCCTATCTCTGTAACCCCCTACACCCCCTCCCTATCTCTGTAACCCCCTACACCCCCTCCCTATCCCTGTAACCCCCTTCACCCCCTCCCCATCACTGTAACCCCCTACACCCCCTCCCTATCACTGTAACCCCCTACACCCCCTCCCTATCTCTGTAACCCCCTACACCCCCTCCCTATCTCTGTAACCCCCTACACCCCCTCCCTATCACTGTAACCCCCTACACCCCCTCCCTATCACTGTAACCCCCTACACCCCCTCCCTATCTCTGTAACCCCCTACACCCCCTCCCTATCACTGTAACCCCCTACACCCCCTCCCTATCTCTGTAACCCCCTACACCCCCTCCCTATCTCTGTAACCCCCTATACCCCCCTCCCTATCACTGTAACCCCCTACACCCCCTCCCTATCCCTGTAACCCCCTACACCCCCTCCCCATCACTGTAACCCCCTACACCCCCTCCCCAATCACTGTAACCCCCTTCACTCCCTCCCTATCTCTGTAACCCCCTACACCCCCTCCCTATCTCTGTAACCCCCTACACCCCCTCCCTATCACTGTAACCCCCTACACCCCCTCCCTATCCCTGTAACCCCCTACACCCCCTCCCCATCACTGTAACCCCCTACACCCCCTCCCCATCACTGTAACCCCCTTCACTCCCTCCCTATCTCTGTAACCCCCTTCACTCCCTCCCTATCTCTGTAACCCCCTACACCCCCTCCCCATCACTGTAACCCCCTACACCCCCTCCCTATCTCTGTAACCCCCTACACCCCCTCCCTATCACTGTAACCCCCTACACCCCCTCCCCATCACTGTAACCCCCTTCACTCCCTCCCTATCTCTGTCACCCCCTCCCTATCTCTGTCACCCCCCTCCCTATCTCTGTCACCCCCTCCCTATCGCTGTAACCCCATCCTGCTCCAACATCTTACTCTATTTGGTGCCACATGTTAATCTATCCCTCTTTTGTCCCAAATAGAAGTTCCATCTAACTAATTCTGTTGCAGTATAATATGTTATGTTGAGATAAAATGTGATCAAAGTCATTTAGTCACAGAAATTGCTGGAAAAGCTCAGCAGGTCTGGCCTCATCCGTGGAACGTATTTGGGGCGAATGTTTCAGACCCATTGACCTTTCTTCAGAACAGTAGATAGCTGGGAAAATGTCAGTTTATTCTCCCTTTCGTTTTTTTTACATTTCTCCCCAGCTCCCTCAGAGCCAGCTCTCGGAGTGAAGAGAATCGCTGATCCTCCTGCTCATAGTCTTGTTTAATCTCCCCCTGTACTGCCACCGAGCAGTGGTCATGCTTATGTTTCTCCCCAGCACCCATGTTGTGAGTGTGCAGGTGTAAGACACGGTGAAAATGTCAGTTTATATGCAGAAGATAGGGTGGGGGGAGGGGGGGGAGGGGGGGGAGGTGTAAACGGTAGGTGGGGATAGAGCCCAAAGGGAGTGAAGAGCAGTTGGACAGACAAAGGAGAGAATAACGATCAGGCTGGGAGGGTGAATCACTGTTAATGGAGACTGTTAGTGGCTAACAATGGGTTGTGTGTAATGGCAGACTATGTGATAACAAGGCCTGGTGTGTGGGGTAGGGGGCTGGGACATGGGGGAGTTCAGGCCCTAAAGTTCCTGAACTCGATATTGAGTGGGGAGGGCTGCAGGGTCCCCAAGTGGATGGTGAGGGACTGTTCTTCCAGATTGTGCTGAGATTCACTGGAGCACTGCAGCAAGACTGAGACAGAGATGTTGGAGAGGGAATAGGGTGGGGGGGATACAGTGACAGGGAACAGGGTGGGGGGGGTTACAGTGACGGGGAACAGGGTGGGGGGGGTTACAGTGACAGGGAACAGGGTGGGGGGGGGTTACAGTGACAGGGAACAGGGTGGGGGGGGGGTTACAGTGACAGGGAACAGGGTGGGGGGGTTACAGTGACAGGGAACAGGGTGGGGGGGGGGGTTACAGTGACAGGGAACAGGGTGGGGGGGGTTACAGTGACAGGGAACAGGGTGGGGGGGTTACAGTGACAGGGAACAGGGTGGGGTGGGGGGGTTACAGTGACAGGGAACAGGGTGGGGGGGTTACAGTGACGGGGAACAGGGTGGGGGGGTTACAGTGACAGGGAACAGGGTGGTGGGGGGGTTACAGTGACGGGGAACAGGGTGGGGGGGTTACAGTGACAGGGAACAGGGTGGTGGGGGGGTTACAGTGACAGGGTGGGGGGGTTACAGTGACAGGGAATAGGGTGGGGGGGTTACAGTGACGGGGAACTGGAAGCTCAGGGTCTGTTTCCTGGGCAGAACGTGGATGATCTGTGAAGGGGTCACCCAGTCTACACTTTGCTCCCCCCCAGTGTAGGGGAGACCACATTGTGAGCAGCGAGTGCAGTCGACTAGATTGTGGGAAGGGCGGGGAAAGGGCTGCTTCACCTGGAAGGTGTGTTTGGGCCCTTGGATCCCGAGGAGGGAGAGGGGAATGGGCAGGTGGGACACCTTCGGGGGGTGTAGGGGAAGGTGCCTGGGGATGTGGGGGGTTTGGGGAGTGAAGGAGGAGTGGATCAGGGTGTCCCAGAGGGAATGGTCCCTGCAGGGAGGGGAGGGGGATATGTGTCTGGTGGTGACATCTCACTGGAGGTGGTGGAAATGGTAACTGATGATCCTCTGGATGTGGACGCTGCAGGGGATGAGAGGGAAGGACAGGGGGAGGGGAGAGAGGGGGTGAAGGCCAAAGTGTGGGAGGTGGGTCAGACACAGCCACAGGCCCTTTGGTGGGGAGTCCTGGGTTGAGAATGAAAGTGGACATTTCAGAAGCCCCCCTTGTAGGAGCTGGCATCATCCAGACAAATGTGACAGAGACAGAGAAACGGGACAATGGACTAATTTGTTTTACACAATAGGAAATGCTAGCAATGGGAAACCTTAGATCCACCAAGACTGATTAGACCCTTTTGTCTCTTTACTCATTTCTCTTGACCGTTACACCTTAATATTAGAGCTAACGTATGTCCCAGTGTTACTCAATGCAACCACACTGGCTGCTGGAGGATTATTTCCATATTTACTCCCCTGCTGTTAACCTTTGCTTTACTCTCGGGTTCCCCTCAGTAATCCACAGAAGCTGATAACTCCAGGAGAAATGCTTTTCTAACAAGTGTGATATTAATACCATCAAGTAATGATTATTATGGCTCCTAAATAAATAAATGAGGATATTTAAGCGACTGCTGGACATGCACATGGAGACCAGTGAGTTGAGGGGTGCGTAGGTTAAGTTATTATATTTTACATTAGGATTAAATCTCGGCACAACATCGTGGGCCAAAGGGCCTGTTCTGTGCTGTACTGTTCGAAATCAAACACCAATTCCCTCCTGTTTGTGGTTTGAACTTCCCTGAGAAACACACAAAGTTTAGGCATCAGCAAAGATTAATCTACACTGATATAAAGCACTTCCATGACCCCAGTTGTACAAAATGCTTTTAAGTTAAATGTATGGCCAAGACTTTGAAGGACTGTCACATGTTGTAATGTAGAAGACAGGCATCAAAGGGAGTACGTGAGAGTGTGTGAGACAGAGAGACTGAGGGCATAACAGAGAGAGAGAGAGTGAGAATGGGAGAGTATCTGAGAGGGAGATCTGTCTGAACACACTTGAGGCAATTAACAGTTACAGAGCCATTACAAAATTTGTGGAATGAGTAAAAAATGTGAGTGTGGATTATTTATCGGGTAAGTGTGTGAAGATGTTGCATGTGGATCTGTGTGAATGTAAATGTCAGAATGTGATTATCTGTGTTGATGTTTGACTGTGTAAGAGAGGCAGGTACATCGTGTGAGGTGTCGTGAGCTGGGGAGTGAATGTGTGGATATTTCAGTGTAAGAGGGACAGTGGGGAAGAATGGGAGTGTGAGAGAATGGGATAGTATGGGATATAGGAGGAGTGGTTGAGGACTCTGGGTCTTGTACTCGATGTAATTTAGAAGGATGGGGTGGGGGGGGGAATCTGATTGAAATGTAAAGAATACTGAGAGGTGACTGAGAATGAACATGGAGAAAATGTTTCCACCAGCAGGAGAGACAAAGACCCCAAGGATACAGGACTGAGGTGGAGGGTGAGGAATCTGAGGGACTCACTGCTTCAGAGGGCTGTGGAGACCATGTCATTGAGTGTGTTTAAGACAGAGAGAGAAACATTGATTAGTAAAGAGATGAAGGGTTACAGGAAGAGGGCAAAACAAAGGGATGACAAACATATCACCTGTGATCGAATGGGGAACAAAATGAATCGGCCAAATTCTGCATCCATGTCTCATGGTCTCTCTCAGAACCAAGGCCTTAGATGGGGCAGACTTTGTAAAGTGCTTTCAGGAGGATGTCTTGAAACATGAAACCTCCTCTGGTACCTGTATGGAAGGAGCTGCCAGAGGGTGGTACGGGTATGGAATGAGCTGTCAGAGGGTGGTACGGGTATGGAAGGAGCTGTCAGAGGGTGGTACGGGTATGGAAGGAGCTGTCAGAGGGTGGTACGGGTATGGAAGGAGCTGTCAGAAGGTGGTACGGGTATGGAAGGAGCTGTCAGAGGGTGGTACGGGTATGGAAGGAGCTGCCAGAGGATGTGGTGGAGGCTGGTACAATTGCAACATTTAAGAGGCATCTGGATGGGTATATGAATAGGAAGGGTTTGGAGGGATATGGGCTGGGTGCTGGCAGGTGGGACTAGATTGGGTTGGGATATCTGGGTCAGCATGGACGGGTTGGACCGAAGGGTCTGTTTCCATGCTGTACATCTCTATGACTCTATGTAGATAGTCCAATTAGGGAAGGGGCTGTGCTTGACCTTGGACTGGGTACTGAGCCTGGTCAGGTGATCAAGGGGGGACCATTTTGAGTCAATAATCATAACTCTGTGAGTTTTAAGATAATCATAGATAAGGATAAATCTAAATTGAAGGTAGTAAATTGGGGGAAGGTTTTCAGTACATATTCCAGTATCTGCGGTAATTCGTTTCTAATTACAATACTGTTCGGCAGGAGCCAGAGAGGTCAGATTTGGGGCAGTTATTTCAGGTAAATCCATGTTGGACATGTGGGAGTGTTTTAAAGGCCAGCTGATCAGAGTTCAGGATCTGCACGCTCCGATGAGGATGAAAGAAAAGGATGGCAAGTTTCAGGAACCCTGGATAACATGGAACATTGAAAGCTTAGTTCAAAAAAGGAAACATATGTAAAATCAGGGAAACTGAAATCAGCAAAGGCTCTTGAGGAGCAGCAAGGAAGCAGGAAATTAAGGAGGGCTAAAAGCAGCTATGAAATGTCCTGGCAAGTAGGATTAAGGCGAATCCCAAGGCATTTTATCTATATATTAGGAGAAAGAGAGTAGCCAGGGAAATGATGGGTCCAGTCAAGGACAAAGGAGGGACTTCATGCTTGGTGCTGGAGGAAGTGGGTGGTCTTTAATGAGTACCTCAGATTGGGATTCACCCAGGAGAAGGACAATACTGATGGTAAGATCACAGAGGGGTATGTCAATGCTCTGGGGCATGTTGCTACTAAGAGGATGGCTTTAAAATAATTAAAGTGGAAAAGTCCCTAGGGCCTGATGGGATCTATCCCGGGATACTAAGGAGGTAAGGGATGAGATCGCTGGGGTTTTGTTAGAGATCTTTGTATTCTGTTTAGCCATAGGTGAGGTCCCACGAGACTGGAGAACGGTCAATGTTATTCCTCTGTTTTAGAAACGTGATAATCCAAGAAATTAATAGGTCAGTGAGTTTTACATCAGTGATTGGGAAGGTATTGGAGAAGATTATTAGGGACAAGATTTACTCACATTTGGAAAGTAATGGGCTTATTAGGGATAGTCAGTGTGGCTTTGTGTGCGGGAGAGCTTGGGACACAAACGTGATTTTGAGTAATTTTTCAGCAAGTGAGGAAGGTGATTGATGGGAGTAGGATGTTGCGAGAGTGGATGTTGTTTACATGGGCTTTACTAAAGCATCTGACAAGGCCCCTCATGGTGGGCTGGTCCACGAGATTAACTCACATAGGATCCATGGTCAGTTGCTAAATCCGATACAAAATTGGCTTCATCATCAAAGAAAAAAGGAAGCTGTGGAGGGTTCTCCCCCGTGTCTGCGTGGGTTTCCTCCGGGTGCTCCGGTTACCTCCCACAGTCCAAAAATGTGCAGGTCAGGTGAATTGGCCATGCTAATTTACCCGGAGTGTTAGGTGAAGGGGTAGATGTAAGGGAATGGATCTGGATAGGTTGCACTTCGGAGGGTCGGTGTGGACTTGTTGGGCCGAAGGGCCTGTTTCCACACTGTAAGTAATCTAATCTAATATTTAAGACGGAGATTGATAGGTTCTTGATTAGTAAGGGGATCAAGGGTGACAGGGAGAAGGCAGGAGGATGAGGTTGAGAAACATATCAGCCATGATTGAATAGTACAGTAGACCAGATAGGCTCAATAGCCTAATTCAGCTTCTATAATCATATGGCCTTATGGTGTTTTGTGTGAGTGAGGGACAGCGAGAGAGAGAGTGACAGCATGAGAGAGTGAGACAGTGAGAGAGAATTTGAGACAGTGAGAGAGACTGTGTGCATGATGGAGTGGGACAGTGAGACAGCAAGAGGGAGTGAGACAGTGACAGAGTGAGACAGTGTATGAGAGAGAGTGAGACAGCGAGAGGGAGTGAGACAGTGAGAGAGAGTTTGAGACAGTGGGACAGAGGGTGAGACAGTGCGAGAGACTGTGTGCATGATGGAGTGGGACAGAGAGAGAAGTGAGACAATGACAGAGTGAGACAGTGTATGAGGGAGAGTCAGCGAGAGGGAGTGAGACAGTGTACGAGAGGGAGTGAGACAGTGTATGAGAGGGAGTGAGACAGTGTATGAGAGGGAGTGAGAGTGTGTGAGAGAGAGTGAGACAGTGTATGAGAGGGAGTGAGACAGTGTATGAGAGGGAGTGAGACAGTGTATGAGAGGGAGTGAGACAGTGTATGAGAGAGAGTGAGACAGTGTATGAGAGGGAGTAAGACAGTGTATGAGAGAGAGTGAGACAGTGTATGAGAGGGAGTGAGAGTGTGTGAGAGAGAGTGAGACAGTGTATGAGAGGGAGTGAGACAGTGTATGAGAGGGAGTGAGACAGTGTGAGAGAGAGTGAGACAGTGTATGAGAGGGAGTGAGACAGTGTATGAGAGGGAGTGAGACAGTGTATGAGAGAGAGTGAGACAGTGTATGAGAGGGAGTAAGACAGTGTATGAGAGAGAGTGAGACAGTGTATGAGAGGGAGTGAGAGTGTGTGAGAGAGAGTGAGACAGTGTATGAGAGGGAGTGAGACAGTGACAGAGTGAGACAGTGTATGAGAGAGAGTGAGAGTGTGTGAGAGAGAGTGAGACAGTGACAGAGTGAGACAGTGTATGAGAGAGAGTGAGACAGTGTATGAGAGGGAGTGAGAGTGTGTGAGAGAGAGTGAGACAGTGACAGAGTGAGACAGTGTATGAGAGAGAGTGAGAGTGTGTGAGAGAGAGTGAGACAGTGACAGAGTGAGACAGTGTATGAGAGAGATTGAGACAATGACAGAGTGAGACAGTGTATGAGAGAGAGTGAGACAGTGAGAGAGAAGTGAGACAGTGACAGAGTGAGACAGTGTATGAGAGGGAGTGAGACAGTGACAGAGTGAGACAGTGTATGAGAGGGAGTGAGACAGTGACAGAGTGAGACAGTGTATGAGAGGGAGTGAGAGTGTGTGAGAGGGAGTGAGACAATGACAGAGTGAGACAGTGTATGAGAGAGAGTGAGACAATGACAGAGTGAGACAGTGTATGCTACACAAAGAGAAGAATTGATTGTAAGAATCTGAGCAGATGGATATGGAAGAAAGGAATTTATTTAACAGTGTGTTTCTAGGAGGTAACTCTGTGGTATATTTCTTTTATTGAGGCGATGGTGAGGTTCCTATGGCGGGAAGTGAATGAGTGGAGATCTCACATCCTCAGTGTCTTCCATCAATGAGCCTGATGTGACTGGTCCCAGTGGGTCTCAGCTCTGTGCCGTCGAGCTGCTGGAGCTGCTGGAGCTGCTGGAGCTGCTGGTATTGTGGAGAGTGCAAGGAGTGAACTGCTGCAGGAGTGTCATCAGCAGATTGATGAGGCTGGAGGCTTGCTCAATCAGATGCTCACAGCCACTCTGTATGAAGTGCTGTAACACGATGAGGTCAGTGTGGATTTGGCCAAAGCCGCTCTGGATGTCTCTCCGAACATCTTCGGGATCCGCTGTTGTGGGCCAGCGTCCTGGCTCCACTCCTGACCCTGTCCCAGCACTGACCCCTGACCTTGATGTGACCGTTGACCCTTCCTGAATCCCTGACTGCTTCCCAATCCTGGACCCTCCCACTTCCTGTGCCAGGGTGCCTTGGGAATTGACATGGTGGGATACACATTCGAACAGCTGCGCTGTCTGATTGTCCTCCGTCACTGGCCTCTTCCTCTTGCGTGAGGATGTCTCTGGGTGGAGAGAAATGTCACTTTTGCCTTCTCCTTTGTGACTCGCTGCAGGCTGCCCCACTCTTGCTCTGGTCCAATCCTGCTCATTTCCCATGGCCTCAGCGACTTGCTGGGGGTGTCCGGCCATGGTTTTCGAAATGGGCCTGTCATCTGCATGGACAGAAGAAGATGTGAGGATTCGATTGAAACTTATCAGAAAACAGCGTGTCAGCAGCTCATGGAACTTGCTGTGATGATCCAAGGCCTGCAGCAGTCAGGCTGGACCTGGGCACAGATTACTCGAGGCCTTCCCTATGGTTCCTGGGAATTTGTCGCTCTTGTTGATCCCTGTGAGTGGTTACCTCCCACAGCCGGTAAACGGTACTGGGACAGAGTCCCTGAAGGTTCAGACTGCACAGGGCATGTTAGTCTCATTGTCATTAGAAAGATAGAAGGAAAGAACTTGCATTTAAGTACCATCTTTTATGGCCTTCAGAATGTTCCAATGATGTGTAATTACTGTTAAGGGAAACACAGAAGCCAAATTGTGCACAGCAGGATCTCACAGACTGTGGGTGACAGTGGTACCTCGTGAACCAAGGATTAGGATTCAGGTTCTCAGCGATGTTTTCACAACAAACTCTGTCAGTGATAAGGGTAGCTCTCCACCCTCCACTGATAACTTCACACCAGTCTTTACTCATTCACACCACAGGCTACACCTACTCATTGAGATCTCCAACATTGTCCACTTTTGGCCAAATCAACTTTCTCCTCAGGGAACAAGTGCCCAAATACTGAACAACACGAGGAAGAGATAGCCACAGAGAATGACCCAGTTGGAAGCTTGGACAAAGTCACAGAGAGAATGTTGATCTGCTGCTCCAGCTGATGTGATAAGGAACTTCAAAAAGCATTCATTCAAGGGCCACACATTAAATTTGTTGGTAAAAGGGACAGCAAGACAGAGAGGGTCAGATTAACAGTGGCTCTGACAGTCTGTTCCTGTTTTCTCCTGGCCTGGACTGAGGAATCCAAGGTATCATTTCATGGTTTGTAGAAAATACAAACTGGAAAATGGGAACACTGGGGAGCGAGGGGGTTGCGATGTACTAACATAGCTCAGGATATCGACAATCACGTGAAATAGTCAGACACAATTTAAGATTGAGCAGAGTGAAGAGGTCCCAATGAAATTACCCATTCTTTGAGGTTCCTGATTCCCTACTGGTGGCAATTGACCCACAACCCCAATTTCTAAGCCATTATCTACTGTCCTGTTTAACATTTAACAGGGATACTGCAGCACGACGGATAAATGGTTAAAGGCAGGCAGTGAGAGTGTGCGGGTACTTACAGTGGGATAGATGCTGACTGGACTTGTGGATGGAGGGGGCAGTGTAATCCTTGTGTTGTGCAGCAGTCAGTGTACATTGACAGGGTGCTTCAGCATCTGAAACAGACAAAGCCAGCATTAAACCAGCAGCTCCCACACTGCTCCAAGAATCACAAATAAACAGCCTCTTTCACAATGTGATCCAGGAGAAAGGTCACTGGGCTCAGTCTGAGTGGGATCTTCCTCATCCTGGGAGGTGGGATAGGGAGCAGAGTGCTGATAGGCTGACATCCTTCAGTCTCTGAGTGGGTAAACACTAGAAACAGTTAACCATTGAGCAGCACCAGATAACCAGGAAATCGTGCCAGACCGGATTGTGGGGAATGGGGAGGACTCCGGAAGGATATTCCCAGCTCCTGAGTGGTCTCCAGCTGGGTGGATGAGACCCCGCACTCTAACAGAGTGATCAATTCCTTCTTGATAATTGGCTGCCCATATATCCTGAACCCCAAAACCAGAGTGCAGGAAGCAACGCTGCCAAAACTATCCCTGGAAAAGGATTTTCCCAACACTTAGAAGGAGTTGGCTGCCTCCTACCCTCAACATAGACCAGTATAACATGGGAACAGGCCCTTCGGCCCTCCATGTCTGTGCTGACCTTGATGCCATTCTAAACTAATCCCACACCTCTCTATTTGCTGCCTGTTCATGTGTCTGTATAAATGCCTCAGAAATGTTGTTTTTGTATCTGCTTTTACCACCTCCCAGGCAGTGCAGCCCAGGCACATACCACCCTCTGTGTAAAGTATTTTCCTCACACATTTCCTTTAAACGTTCTGCCTCTCACCTTAAACCCGTGCCCCCTAATATTTGACATTTCCACCCTGGGGACACAGACTGACTATCTACTCTACCCATGCCTCTCATCATTTTCTAACCTTCTATTAGGTCACCCCTCAGCCTCCCAACACTGTAGCAAAAAAAAATCCAACCTCTCCTTATAGCTAACACACTCCAATCCGGGCGATATCTTTCGCACTCTCTCCAAAGCCTCCACATCCTTCCTGTAAGTCATAAAATGTAGAACAATCCAGCACAGAACAGACCCTTCGGCCTCAATGTTGAGCCAACCTGTGAACTATTCTCAGCTCGTCCCCCTACACTATCCCATCGTCATCCATGTGCTTATCTAAGGATTGTTTAAATCTCCCTAATGTGGCTGAGTTAACTACATTGGCAGGTAGGGCATTCCATGCCCTTACCACTCTCTGAGTAAAGAACCAATTTCTGACATCTGTCTTAAATCTACCACCCCTTAATTTGGAGTTATGCCCCCTCGTACACGCTGACATCACCATCCTCAGACCCGAACTGCACACAATACTCCAAATGTGGTCCAGTTAAGGTTGTATATAGCTGCAGCATGGCTTGCCAACTCCATGCCCTGACCAATGAAGATGAGCTTACCATTTGCCTTCTTTATCACCTTTTCCACTTGTGTGGCCACTTTCAGGGAGCTATGGATCTGCACCCCAAGATCCCTCTGTATATCAATGGTCCAACGGCTCCTGCCATTTACTGTATACTGTCCTCTTGCATTTAACCTCCCCAAACACACTTGTCTGGATTAAACTCCATCTGCCATTGCTCTGCCCAGCTTTCCAATTAATGTATATCCCACTGTATCTTTCCTCACTATCTACAACTGCATCAAATTTCATGTCATCTGCAAACCTACTAACCAGAATACTTACATTTTCATCCAAATCACTTATATACATTACAAACAATAAAGCTCATTCTTTTCCAAATGTGACTGAATCCTGTCCCTACGAATCTGCCCCAATAATTTCCCTGTTACTGATGTGAAGCTCACCAGCCTATAATTCCCTGGATTATCCCTGTTACCCTTCTTAATCCAAGGAACAACATCAGCTATTCTCCAGTCCTCTGGGACCTCATTTGTGACTAAAGACGCTCAGCTCTAACCTCAGTGTGGCCTCTGAGAGACTTCCTTTTTTGAAATATATTTGTTCAAGGGAAATGATGGTTGCTCATCCTTATTACCCTGGAACCGAACTGTCTCATTAGGGCCATTTTAGAGGGTGCTTAAGAGGTGACCACATTGCTGTGAGTCTGGAGTCACATGTAGGCCAGCCTGGGTAAGAATGGCAGATTTCCTTCCCTGAAGGACATGAGGAAACCAGCTGGGTTTTTAACTCAGTTCCCATAAATATGTCTCGCTTTCAGTTGCATAGTTATACATTGGATTTTACTGCCAGGTGCAGCAACCGCAGGATTTGAACCTCAGTCCACAGAACATTAGCAGCATCCTCTGGGTCACCAGTGACAATAACATCACAGGACCTTTTGTGTGAAGTTACTGATTGGATGGGACTGAGACATGGTGAGGATGTTACTGATTGGCTAGGACCGAGATACGGTGAGGATGTTACTGATTGGCTAGGACTGAGATACGGTGAGGATGTTACTGATTGGCTGGGACTGAGATACGGTGAGGATGTTACTGATTGGCTGGGACTGAGGTATTAAAAAAGGCGCAGCAGGTCAGGCAGCATCCAAGGAGCAGAAGAACCGATGTTTCTGGCATAAGCCCTTCTTCAGGAATGAGGAGGGTGTGCCCAGCAGGCTAAGATAAAAGGTAGGGAGGAGGGACTTGGGGGAGGGGGCGTTGGGAATGCGATAGGTGGAAGGAGGTCAAGGTGAGGGTGATAGGCCGGAGTGGGGTGGGGCCGGAGAGGTCAGGAAGAAGATTGCAGGTTAGGAAGGTGGTGCTGAGTCTGAGGGCTGGGACTGAGACAAGGTGGGGGGAGGGGAAATGAGGAAACTGGAGAAATCTGAGTTCATCCCTTGTGGTTGGAGGGTTCCCAGGCGGAAGATGAGGCGCTCTTCCTCCAGGCATCGTGTTGCCATGGTCTGGCGATGGAGAAGTCCAAGGACCTGCATGTCCTTGGTGGAGTGGGAGGGGGAGTTGAAGTGTTGAGCCACGGGGCGGTTGGGTTGGTTGGTCTGGGTGTCCCAGAGGTGTTCTCTGAAACATTCCGCAAGTAGGCGGCCTGTCTCCCCAATATAGAGGAGGCCACATTGGGTGCAGCGGATGCAGTAAATGATGTGTGTGGAGGTGCAGGTGAATTTATGACGGATATGGAAGGATCCCTTGGGGCCTTGGAGGGAAGTAAGGGAGGAGGAGTGGGCGCAAGTTTTGCATTTCTTGTGGTTGCAGGGTAGGTGCCGGGAGTGAAGGTTGGGTTGGGGGGGGCTGTGGACCTGACGAGGGAGTCACGGAGGGAGCGGTCTTTCCGGAACGCTGATAGGGGAGGGAAGGGAAATATATCCCTGGTGATGGGGTCTGTTTGGAGGAGGCGGAAATGACGACAGATGATATGCTGTATATGGAGGTTGGTGGGGTGGTAGGTGAGGACCAGTGGGGTTCTGTCCTGGTGGCGATTGGAGGGGCGGGGCTCAAGGGCGGAGGAGCAGGAAGTGGAGGAGATGCGGTGGAGGGCATCGTCAACCACGTCTGAGGGGAAATTGCGGTCTTTGAAGAAGGAGGCCATCGGGGTTGTTCGGTATTGGAACTGGTCCTCCTGGGAGCAGATGCAGCAGAGATGAAGGAATCGGGAATATGGGATGGCATTTTTACAGGGGGCAGGGTGGGAAGAGGTGTAATCTAGGTAGCTGTGGGAGTCAGTTGGTTTATAGTATATGTCTGTGTTGAGTCGGTCGTCTGAGATAGAGATGGAGAGGTCTAGGAAGGTGAGGGAGGAGTCTGAGACAGTCCGGGTAAATTTTAGGTCGGGGTGGAAGGTGTTAGTAAAGTGGATGAACTGTTCAACCTCCTCGTGGGAGCACAAGGTAGCGGCGATACAGTCATCGATGTAACGGAGGAAAAGGTGGTGGGTGGTGCCAGTGTAGCTGTGGAAGGTGGACTGTCCCACATATCCTACGAAGAGGCAGGCATAGCTGGGGCCCATGTGGGTGCCCATGGCTACTCCTTTGGTTTGGAGGAAGTGGGAGGATTGGAAAGAGAAGTTGTTAAGAGTGAGGACCAGTTCAGTCAGTCGAAGGAGGGTGTCAGTGGAAGGGTACTGGTTGGTATGGCGGGAAAGGAAGAAGCGGAGGGCTTTGAGTCCTTCGTGATGGGGGATGGAGGTGTACAGGGACTGGATGTCCATGGTGAAGATAAGGCATTGGGGACCGGGGAAGCGAAAATCATGGAGGAGGTGGAGGGCGTGGGTGGTGTCCCGAACGTAGGTGGGGAGTTCTTGGACTAAGGGGGACAGGACCGTGTTGAGGTATGCAGAGATGAGTTCGGTGGGGCAGGAGCAGGCTGAGACAATGGGTCGGCCGGGGCAGTCAGGTTTGTGGATTTTGGGCAGGAGGTAGAAACGGGCGGTGAGGGGTTGTGGGACTATGAGGTTGGAGGCAGTGGATGGGAGATCCCCTGAGGTGATGGGGTTATGGATGGTCGGGGAGATGATGGTTTGGTGGTGGGAGGTGGGGTCATGGTCGAGGGGCCTCTTCCTACTGCCTCCTCGACCATGACCCCACCCCCCCATCACCAAACCATCATCTCCCAGACCATACAGAACCTCATCACCTCAGGAGATCTCCCTCCCACAGCTTCCAACCTCATAGTCCGGGAACCCCGCACTGCCCGGTTCTACCTCCTTCCCAAGATCCACAAGCCTGACCACCCTGGCCGACCCATTGTCTCAGCATGTTCCTGCCCCACTGAACTCATCTCTACCTACCTCGACACTGTCCTATCCCCCCTAGTCCAGGAACTCCCCACATACGTTCAAGACACCACCCACGCCCTCCACCTCCTCCAAGACTTCCGTTACCCCGGCCCCTAACGTCTCATCTTCACCATGGATATCCAATCCCTCTACACCTTGATCTTCCGTAATTACACCGGCACCACTCCCCACCTCTTCCTCCGCTACATTGATGACTGCATTGGCGCCACCTCGTGCTCCCGCGAGGAGGTTGAGCAATTCATCAACTTCACCAACACATTCCACCCTGACCTTAAATTTACCTGGACCATCTCTGACACCTCCCTCCCCTTCCTGGACCTCCCCATCTCCATTAATGACGACCGACTTGACACTGACATTTTTTACAAACCCACTGACTCCCACAGCTACCTGGATTACACCTCTTCCCCCTCCTACCTCTTGCAAAAATGCCATCCCGTATTCCCAATCCCTCCGCCTCCGCTGGATCTGCTCCCAGGAGGACCAGTTCCACCACAGAACACACCAGATGGCCTCCTTCTTTAGAGACTGCAATTTCCCTTCCCACGTGGTTAAAGATGCCCTCCAACACATCTCGTCCACATCCTGCACCTCCGCCCTCAGACCCCACCCCTCCAACCGTAACAAGGACAGAACGCCCCTGGTGCTCACCTTCCACCCTACCAACCTTTGCATAAACCAAATCATCCGCCGACATTTCCGCCACCTCCAAACAGACCCCACCACCAGGGATATATTTCCCTCCCCACCCCTCTCCGCCTTCCGCAAAGACCGTTCCCTCTGTGACTACCTGGTCAGGTCCACGCCCCCCTACAACCCACCCTCCCATTCTGGCACCTTCCCCTGCCACCGCAGGAACTGTAAAACCTGTGCCCACACCTCCTCCCTCACCTCTATCCAAGGCTCTAAAGGAGCCTTCCACATCCATCAAAGTTTTACCTGCACATCCACTAATATCATTTATTGTATCCGTTGCTCCCAATGCGGTCTCCTCTACATTGGGGAGTCTGGGCGCCTCCTAGCAGAGCACTTTAGGGAACATCTCCGGGACACCCGCACCAATCAACCACACCACCCCGTGGCCCAACATTTCAACTCCCCCTCCCATTCTGCAGAGGACATGGAGGTCCTGGGCCTCCTTCACCGCCGCTCCCTTACCACCAGACGCCTGGAGGAAGAACGTCTCATCTTCCGCCTCGGAACACTTCAACCCCAGGGCATCAATGTGGACTTCAACAGCTTCCTCATTTCCCCTTCTCCCACCTCACCCCAGTTCCAAACTTCCAGCTCAGTAACTGTCCCCATGACTTGTCCGGACTTTTCCTACCCGCCTATCTCCTTTTCCACCTATCCACTCCACCCTCTCCTCCCTGACCTATCACCTTCATCCCCTCCCCCACTCACCCATTGTACTCTATGCTACTCTCTCCCCACCCCCACCCTCCTCTAGCTTATCTCTCCACGCTTCAGGCTCACTGCCTTTATTCCTGATGAAGGGCTTTTGCCCGAAACGTCGAATTTTCTGCTCCTTGGATGCTGCCTGACCTGCTGTGCTCTTCCAGCACCACTAATCTAGAATCTGGTTTCCAGCATCTACGGTCATTGTTTTTACCTCTGGGACTGCGATACGGTGAGCATGAGACTTACACTGCAGAAATGTCTGACAGGCTGCTGGTTCCAATGGGCCGGACATGCACTGTGCTGGTAACTCCGACAAAGGCCAGGATGCATCCATTTCATCATCTGTGGTTGGTGCAGAGAGAATAAGCAGCCGTTACTCAGGGTGATACTAACTCCAGGATCACACACTGAACAATTGTGGACTGTAATCGTGAACAAGGCAGTCTGGAAAACTTGGATTTCTAATGGTGACATTCCAATCCTCACCAAAACAAACTATTAACTAGCTGCAAGTTTATCTGGGATGGGTCAGTGGGAATATCCTGGGATGGGTCAATGGGAATTATCTGGGAAGGGCCATGAGGAATTTTCTGGGACGAGAGTTCTCTGGGGTGGATTGGTGAGAATCACCTGAATGGGTGAGTGGGAATTTTCTGGGATGGGTCAGTGGGAATTACCTGGGATGGATCCATTCCCGGTGCTGTGTGAGGTGCTTTTCACCAGTTGGTTTTTCACCAGGTTGGAAAGTTCAGCGACTGTTCGGCTGAGATCTGTCAGTTTCACATCCACTGTCAGCTGTGTGTGAGGCAGTAGCTGCTGTGCTGCTGTGATCTTTGTGTTGTGATACTCCTAAACAGACAGACAGGCAGACAGTCAAGCAAATGGACTGACAGACAGTTAGTCTGTTAGACAGATTGACTGTCAGGCTGATTTTACTGCTCCTCGGATGCTGCCTGAACTGCTGTGCTCTTCCAGCACCACTCATCCAGAATCTGGTTTCCAGCATCTGCAGTCATTATTTTTACCTGTCAGGCAGACTCCTTGCAGACCAGAGTCAATCCCACACACCCAGCATCAATCCCTATTGACCCAGAGTCATAGAACACAGAACAGTAAACTGCAGAAACAGCCCCTTAGACTCCCCACGTATGTGCCAATCACGCTGCCAGACTAAACTACCACCTTGGACAAAAAACTTGCCTCTTACATCTCCTTTAAACTTTCCCCACTCACCTTAAACTTACGTCCCCTAGCATTTGATAATTCCATCCTGGGAGAGAGACTCTGACTATCTACTCTATCTATTCCTCTCATGATTCGATCAGGTCGTCTCTCAGCCTCCAATGCTCGAGTGAAAACAATCCAAGTTTGTCCAGTCTCCTGTTTGAGCTGATACACTCCAATCCAGGCAACATCCTGGGAACCCTCTCTTAGTCCCTCTCCGTATTCTTCACTTCCTTTCTATTATTTGGTACCAGAACCATACACAATGCTCCACGTGTGGCCCAACTAAAGCTTTACACAACTGCAACATGACCTGCCAACTTTTATACCCCAGCCAATGAAGACGAGCATGCCATACACATTCTTTACCATCTTATTCACTTGGGTTGCCACTTTCAGGGAGCTATGGACTTACACCCCAAGATCCCTCTGTATATCAATGCTCCTAAGGATCCGGCCATTTCCTGTATACATTCCTCTTGCATCTGACCTCCCAAAATGCAAAGAGGATTGATAAGGGCAGAGCGATGGACATGATCTATATGGACTTCAGTAAGGTGTTCGACAAGGTTCCCCATGGGAGACTGGTTAGTCAGGTTAGATCTCATGGAATACAGGGAGAACTAGCCATTTGGATACAGAGCTGGCTCAAAGGTAGAAGACAGAGGGTGGTGGTGGAGGGTTGTTTTTCAGACTGGAGCCCTGTGACCAGTGGAGTGCCACAAGGATTGGTGCTGGGTCCTCTACCTTTTATCATTTACATAAATGATTTGGATGTGAGCATAAGAGGTACAGTTAGTAAGTTTGGATGACATCAAAATTGGAGGTGTATTGGACAGCGAAGAGGGTTACCTCAGAGCACAATGGGATCTTGATCAGATTGATCTTCATCTGATCCATCTTCATCCACCTATTGTATTCCCAGCTTCCTTACCCCCAGCACCAACCCCGTCCCATTAATTTCTCAGCCCCCTTACCCCACCCCCCCACCCCCTCGCAACATTCCTGATGAAGGGCTTATGCTCGAAACATTGATTCTCCTGCTCCTCACTTTTCCAGCTCCACACCTTTTTTGATTCCACATGGACAACATCCACTGTCCTATCGTTATTAATCATCTCTGTCACTTCCTCAAAAAACACAATTAATTTTGTGAGACTAGATCTCCCCTACTCAAAGCCATGCTGACTATCCCTAATAAGCCCATTCTTCTGCAATGTGAGTACATCTTGTCCCTGATAATCTTCTCCAATAGTCTCCCTACCACTGATGTCTATAATATCTGTAAGTTATAGGCCACACAGGTCTAGAATTTGCTGGATTATCTTGTTTACTTGTCTAAAACAAAGGAACAACACTGGCTATTCTCCAGCCTCATGGGACCTCACCTCTGACTAAGGGGGATACAAAGATGTCTATCGAGGCTCCACAGTAATTTCCTATTGTGCGTCCAATAGTATTCTGGGACAAATCCCATACAATTTAGGGACTTCGCTATTTTATAATGTTTTTTCAAGATACTCAATATCTCCTTCTTGTTATTATTAACATGCCTCAGAATATCAACATACCCCTCCTTAATCTTACCTTCATTCATGTCCTTCTCCTTGGTCAATATCGACGTGAAGTACTCATTAAGGACCTCACCCACTTCCTCTGGCTTCTTGAATGGACCTTTCCTTTCCCTAGTTACCCCTTGTTTCTAATGTATGTATGAAATGCCGATGGATTCCCCTTTACCCTGGAGTCAAGGATACTTCACAATCCCTTCCTTCCTCCTAATTCCACACTGAAGTTCTTTCCTGCTATCTTTATATTCCTCAAGGTCTTGTCTAGTTTCTGTTGTGTTAACTTTACATATCCTCACTTTTCCTTTTCTTTTAAGCTTTTAATATCTTTCTCATCCAGCGTTCCTGAATCCTTCCCATCCTTATCTTTCATTCTCACAGGAATCTGTCAGTCCTAAACTCTGATGAACTGACTTCCGCGCATCAATGTGGATTTGCCCTCAAAGAGCTGCCTCCATTCTGATTTTCTCTGGTTCCTGCCTAACAGTATTGTAATTAGCCTTCCCCAAGTTAGCGCTGTCACCCAAGGACCCGGTTCCTCTTTATCCATAACTATCTTTCAACTTGTGATCACTGTTCCCAAAATACTCTCCAATGAAATTTCAATCACCTGGCCAGGCTCACTCTCCAGTACAAGATCCTGTACAGCCCTTCCCTAGTTAGACGATCTACATACTGTTTCAAGAAACTCTCTGGGTGCACCAAACAATGTTGTCCCATCTAAGCCCATAGCAGTAAGGGAGGCCAGAGGCATATAAGATCACAGGATATAGGATATAGGATGACAGGATATAAGAGCAGGATATAGGATATAAGATGATAGGATATAGAGTAGGATATAGGATATAGGAGCAGGATATAGGATATAAGGTGACAGGATATAGGAGCAGGACATAGGATATAGGATGACAGGATATAGGAGCAGGATATGGGATATAGGGTGGCTGGATATAGGAGCAGGGTATAGGATATAAGATGACAGGATATAGGTGCAGGACATAGGATATAGGATGACAGGATATAGGAACAGGATATGGGATATAGGATGACTGGATATAGGTGCAGGATATAGGATATAAGATGACTGGATATAGGAGCAGGATATAGGATGACAGGATATAGGGGCAGGCTATAGGATATAGGATGACAGGATATAGGAGCAGGATATGGGATATAAGATGACAGGATATAGGATGACTGGATATAGGAGCAGGATATAGGATATAAGATGACAGGATATAGAGTAGGATATAGAATATAGGAGCAGGATATAGGATATAAGATGACAGGATATAGGAGCAGGACATAGGATATAGGATGACTGGATATAGGAGCAGGGTATAGGATATAAGATGACAGGATATAGGAGCAGGATATAGGATATAGGATGACTGGGTATAGGAACAGGACATAGGATATAAGATGACTGGATATAGGAGCAGGATATAGGATATAGGATGACTGGATATAGGAACAGGATATAGGATATAAGATGACTGGATATAGGAGCAGGATATAGGATGACAGGATATAGGAGCAGGATATGGGATATAAGATGACAGGATATAGGATGACTGGATATAGGATATAGGATATAAGATGACTGGATATAGGAGCAGGATATAGGATGACAGGATATAGGAGCAGGATATGGGATATAAGATGACAGGATATAGGATGACTGGATATAGGATATAAGATGACAGGATATAGGAGCAGGATATAGGATATAAGAAGACTGGATATAGGAGCAGGATATAGGATGACAGGATATAGGAGCAGGATATAGGCTATAAGATGACAGGATATAGGAGCAGAATTTGGCCAATTGGCCCATTGAGACTGTTCCATCATTAATCATGGCGGATTTATTTCTCAATGCCATTCTCATGTGTTCTCCCAGTAACCCTGGTCCCCCTAATAATCAGGAACATACCTCTGATTTAAATATACTCAGTGACTTGGCGTCCACAGCTCTCTCTGGCAATGAGTTCCATAGTTTCCCCACCCTCTGGCTGAAGACATTCCTCCTCATCTCTGCGGCTGTGCCCTTGGGTCCGAGTCTCTCCCCCTCATGGAAATATCTTCTCCATCTCCACTCTCCTGGACCTCTCCAGATTCTGCAAGTTTCATTCAGACGCCCCTCATCATTCTGAATTCCATTGGGTACAGACCCAACATCCTCAACTGCTCCTCATACAACCTTCCCTTCATCCCTGGGATCTTTCTAGTGAACCTCCCCGGACCCCCTCCAACACCAGCACATCCTTCCTGAGATACGGGGCTCAACATTCTGCAGGTCAACCTTAAAGGAATCCTGAACGAGAACACCTAAGTCCCTTTGTGCTACAGATTTCCAAAGTCTTTCACCTTGATTCTTCCCACCAAAGTTTGCGTAGCCTCACACTTTCCAACTCGATATTCCATCTGCCACTTCTTTGCCCACACTCCCAGCCTGTTCAAGTCTTTCTGTAGCCTCCCAACATCTTCTACACTACCTGTCCATCCACGCATCTTTGGGTCATCTGCAAACTTAGTAACAATGTCCTCAGTTCCTTTGTCCAGGTCGTTAATGTATAATGTGAAGAGTTATGGTTCCAACACTGATCTCTGTGGAACTCCACTAGTCACTGGCTTCCATCCTGAGAATGACCCCTTAATCCCTACTCTCACCTTCTGCCAGTCACATGCTTCCAGGATCTGCTTACATATCTGTTCATCTATCTCCCACTGGCTATTGGGAGGCCTATAGTATAATCCCACAGACCTCAAGTCAATTCTACAGATTCTAAAACAATCCCTGGACCTCAAATTGATCCACAATGACTCCATGTCAATGTAATTAGACCCAGAGTCAGTCCCCACAGACCCAGAGTCAGTCCCCGCAGACCCAGAGTCAGTCCCCGCAGACCCAGAGTCAGTCCCCGCAGACCCAGAGTCAGTCCCCGCAGACCCGGAGTCAGCCCCCGCAGACCCGGAGTCAGCCCCCGCAGACCCGGAGTCAGCCCCCGCAGACCCGGAGTCAGCCCCCGCAGACCCGGAGTCAGCCCCCGCAGACCCGGAGTCAGCCCCCGCAGACCCGGAGTCAGTTCCTGCAGACCCGGAGTCAGTCCCTGCGGGGTCTGTGGGGACTGACTCCGGGTCTGTGGGGACTGACTCGGGGTCTGTGGGGACTGACTCGGGGTCTGTGGGGACTGACTCGGGGTCTGTGGGGACTGACTCGGGGTCTGTGGGGACTGCTGAGTGGTTATTTTCTCAGCAGTAAGGAGATGTTGCGGACAGTGAGGGGTTAGGGAGGGGTGAAGGTGGGATTAGGGTGAGGTCATGGAGGGGTCAGGGTGGGGTCAGGGAGGGTTCAGGGTGGGGTCATGGAAGGGTCAAGGTGAGGTCAGGGAGAGGTCATGATGGCATTAGTGTGGGGTCAGGGTGGGGTTAGGGAGGGGTTACGGTGGGGTTAGGGAGGGGTTAGGGTGTTAGGGTGGGGTTAGAGTGCGGTTAGGGTGGTGTTAGGGTGAGGTTGGGGGGGTTAGGGTGGGTTTGGGGATTAGGACGGGTTATGGTGGTTAGGGTGGGGTTAGGATGAGGTTAGTGGGTGGTTGGGAGGTTAGGGTGGGGTTAAGAAGGGTTTGGGGAGGAGTTGGGGGTTAGGGTGAGGTTAGGGAGGGGTTAGGGTGAGGTGGGGGGTTAGGGTTGGGTTAGGGAGGGGTTAGGGTGAGGTTTGGGCGGTTAGGGTGGGGTTAGCGTGAGCTTAGGGTGGGGTTAGGGTGGGTTTGGGGTGGCGTTAGGGTGGTGTTAGGGTGGGGTTGGGGGGTTAGGGTGAGGTTAGGGGGGATTAGGTTGGGATTAGTGTGAGGTTAGGGTGGAGTTAGGGTTAGTGTGGGGTTAGGGTGGGATTAGCGTGGGGTTAGGGTGGGTTTGGGGGGTCAGAGTGGGGTTAGCGTGGGGTTAAGCGTGGGGTTAGGGCGAGGTTAGGTTGGGGTTAGAGGGTTAGTGTGGAGTTAGGGGGTTAGGATGGATTTAGGGTGAGGTTATTGGGAGTTGGGGTTAGTGTGAGGTTAGGGTGGGGTTAGGCTGAGGTTAGGATGGGGTTAGGGGGTTAGGGTGGGGTTAGTGTGAGGTTAGGGTGGGGTTAGGGTGAGGTTAGGGTGGGGTTGGGGGGTTAGGGTGGGGTTAGGGTGAGGTTTGGGGGGTCAGCGTGGGGTTAGGGTGGGGTTAGGTTGAGGTTAGGGTGGGGTTAAGGTGGGGTTAGGGTGGTGTTAGAGGGTTAGTGTGCGGTTAGGGGGTTAGGGTTGGGTTAGTGTGGGGTTAGGGTAGGGGTGGGGGTTTGGGTGGGGTTAGGGTGGGGTTAGGTTGAGGTTAGGGTGAGGTTAGGGTGAGGTTAGGGTGAGGTTAGGGTGAGGTTAGGGTGAGGTTAGGGTGGGGTTAGGTTGAGGTTAGGGTGGGGTTGGGGGGTTAGGGTGAGGTTAGGGTGGGGTTAGGGTGGGGTTAGGGTGAGGTTAGGGTGGGGTTAGGGGTTAGGGTAAGGTTAGGATGGGGTTAGGGTGAGTTTAGGGTGGGGTTAGAGGTTAGGGTGGGGTTAAGCGTGGGGTTAAGGTGGTGTTGGGGTGGGGTTAAGATGAGGTTAGGGTGGGGTTACGGGGTTAGGCTGGGGTTAGGCTGAGGTTAGGGTGGGGTTAGGGTGGGGTTAGGGGGTTAGGGTGGGGTTAGGGTGGGGTTAGGGTGGGGTTAGGGTGGGGTTAGGGTGGGGTTAGGGTGGGGTTAGGGGTCAGGGTGGGGTTAGGATGTGCTGTGACCTGGATGAGTTGGAAGCTGTCGCTGATCCTGGAGATTGTTTCGAGTTGCTGTTTCTCCCGGTTCAGATCAGAGCATCTGTGTTCCATTTGGCTCATGAACCTGTTGGCCTGGCTGATGCCATTCCTCTGTTCTGTGCTGACCACGTCCATCACCTCTCTCTGCGCCTGCTCGACATTTTCAATCAGCTCCGCAAAATTCTGCAATATGTCAGACTTCAACCTGCCGTGGAACTCCTGGTGAACAGAGGGTTACAATTCACTGCGTAAGTCTTCGAGTGAGATCACCCAAAGCACAACATCTCGCATCTCCTCGTTCCCCTCAGGGCCACCCAGCGCTGCCCACCGGCTGTCCCAGAGATGACTGAGGCTGGCAGGGTGCACGTTCCCGGGCACACTCTCAACCAGAGTGGCTGTGGAAAGGGAAAGCCGGAGGAGGTCAGGATTAAATACCTTCGAGAGTCAGAGCTGCTGCAAAGGAGTTGGATCAGGACCAATAGCTGGTCTTACTCATTATCAGTTTAAATTGTGTCTTTATCTAATGAACATCTGTTCAGTTGTTGAAGAAAATCTGCAGGCTCAAGGGGCCATGACTGATCATCACTGTACTGAGCTAAACAGTTAAAAATCACACAACTCCTGGTTATAGTCCAACAGGTTGATTTGGAAGCACTAGCTTTCGGAGCGCTGCTCCTTCATCAGGTGGTTGTGGAGAATAATATTGTAAGACACAGAGTACAAACATTTCTGTAAATCCGTTTTTTTAGGTGAGAATCAGTCTGACCATTGTGGCACAGACAGTCTCACACAGGGAAGCTCACACCTTCAATACATTATCTGGGCCGACATGACACCAATTGTTAAAGTTCACTTGAGAATGTAACGTTTTTAAAATGTTCTGTGATTTACGCATGAAAGAACTGAAACCAACCTCGTCATTCTAAAAGATGGGAGACTCAACAAACAATCCAGGTCTTTTTCAATATATAATTTCAGTCACAGCACATTGTAAACTTTTGCTATAAATTCTGTGTCTTACAATCTTATTCTCCACAACCACCTGATGAACGAGTGATGCTCCAAAAGTTAGTGCTTCCAATTAAACCTGTTGGACTCTAACCTGGGGTTGTGTGATTTTTAACTTTGTACACCCCTGTCCAACACCAGAATCGACAAATCTGAGCTAACCAAAATATCATTGTCAGCTAGCTACCCAGTGTCTCATTTATCCAGTTGTATTATTAGCTGGGATCACAATAGTAACTTAGAGGGAGAGCAAGAGAGAGAGGAGAGAGAAAGTGAGGCAGAGAGAGTGTGTGAGAGAGAGAGACAGAGAGAGACAAACAGAGAGAGAGAGAGAGAGAGGGAGGAGACTATGAAACAGGAAGACAGACAGACATAGACTCGGAGAGACACAGAGAGAGAGACACACGGAAGGAGGAAGATGAGGGCTGACAGGGAGAGAGATTTCAGAGAAGCAATTCCAAGCATTAACACTGGGAATTAGGGTGTGCAAGGGGCCAGAATTGGAGGAGCACAAATCTCCTGGAGGAGCTTGGGGCTGGAAGAAGTTACAGGAATAGGGAGAAGCAAAACCATGGAGGGGTTTAACAAGGAGGAGAGTTTGACTCACTGTGCTTCTGTACACAGAGCCAATAGCAGTGGGCACTCAAATGATACAGGAAGATGCCACACTTTATAGAGTTCGACAGGAACTTGAGGTGAAGGTGTTGTTGATCTATAAACACACACAGACATTTCAAACCCACACCCGCTCATCACTGTCCAGCCGGGTCAGACTGTAGTCAGTCACTGCTGCGTGGAGGAAGGGGATCAGACTCTCCTGGTCCAGTCCCATCTCATCATCGTTTGGCTGTTGATTGGTACACCCCTCCTGTTCACTGGAGTTTCAAAGAATAAGAGGGAAATCTCATGGAAACCTATAAACTTCAAACAGGGCTAACCAGGGTAAACACAGGAAGGATGTTCCCGATGGCCAGGGACTCGAGATTCAAGGCTTCCAGTTTAAGGAACTGGGGTAGGCTGTTCTTGACTGAGATGGGGTGGAATGCTCCCCAATATTGCAGAGAGTGGGGAGTCTGTGGAGTTCTCTGCTACAGGAAGCAGTTGAGGCTAAAACGTTGAATGTTTTCAAGAAAGAGTTAGAGATAGTTCTTAGGGCTAAAGGGATCGCAGGGTATGGGTGGGAAAGAAGGAACAGGGAACTGAGTTGGATGATCAGCTATGATCATATTGAATGGCAGAGCAGTCCGAAGGGCTGAATGGCCTCCTCCTGCTCCTGTTCTCTTTCTTTCTATGTTTCACTGACCATCCTAAATTACCCTTTTTTGAGTTGGATATCAGTTACATGGTCTGTTGGAGACAGGAAGAGACATTCACTCTGAATGCAGCGGAATCTCTCAATGCCTTAAACTCACACACATTGAGTCAAGGGCTTGCTGTGCCGTTAGGGGTGCACAGTGACCAGGCCTGGCTGGTGTTGCTGGGGGGGACAGTGACCAGGCCTGGCTGCTGGGGGGGGGGACAGTGACCAGGCCTGGCTGCTGGGGGTGGACGGTGACCAGGCTGGTGTTGCTTGGGGTGGACAATGACCAGGCCTGGCTGGTGCTGCTGGGGGTGGACAGTGACCAGGCCTGGCTGCTGGGGGGGGACAGTGACCAGGCCTGGCTGCTGGGGGGGGACAGTGACCAGGCCTGGCTGCTGGGGGTGGACGGTGAGCAGGAGCACTCCTCCTCCAGTGATATCTAGTGTTGCAATGTATTTCTTCTAAGAGAAAGTGAAGACTGAAGATGCTGGAGATCAGAGCTGAAAATGTGTTGCTGGAAAAGCGCAGCAGGTCAGGCAGCATCCAAGGAACAGGAGAATCGACGTTTTGGGCATGAGCCCTTCTTCAGGAATGAGGAGAGTGTGTCCAGCAGGCTAAGATAAAAGGTAGGGAGGAGGGACTTGGGGGAATGGCATTGAAATGTGATAGGTGGAGGGAGGTCAAGGTGAGGGTGATAGGCCAGAGTGGGGGTGGGGGGCGGAGAGGTCAGGAAGAAGATTGCAGGTTAGGAAGGTGGTGCTGAGTTCGAGGGTTGGGACTGAGACAAGGTGGGGGGAGGGGAAATGAGGAAACTGGAGAAATCTGAGTTCATCCCTTGTGGTTGGAGGGTTCCGAGGCGGAAGATGAGGCGCTCTTCCTCCAACCGTCGTGTTGCTATGGTCTGGCGATGGAGGAGTCCAAGGACCCTCATGTCCTTGGTGGAGTGGGAGGGGGAGTTGAAGTGTTGAGCCACGGGGTGGTTGGGTTGGTTGGTCCGGGTGTCCCAGAGGTGTTCTCTGAAACGTTCCGCAAGTAGGCGGCCTGTCTCCCCAATATAGAGGAGGCCACATCGGGTGCAGCGGATGCAGTAAATGATGTGTGTGGACGTGCTGGTGAATTTGTGGTGAATATGGAAGGATCCCTTGGGGCCTTGGAGGGAAGTGAGGGGGGAGGTGTGGGCGCAAGTTTTACATTTCTTGTGGTTGCAGGGGAAGGTGCTGGGAGTGGAGGTTGGGTTGGTGGGGGGTGTGGACCTGACGAGGGAGTCACAGGGGGAGTGGTCTTTTCGGAACACTGATAGGGGAGGGGAGGGAAATATATCCCTGGTGATGGGGTCTGTTTGGAGGTGGCGGAAATGACGGAGGATGATACGATGTATATGGAGGTTGGTGGGATGGTAGGTGAGGACCAGTGGGGTTCTGTCCTGGTGGCGGTTGGAGGGGCGGGGCTCAAGGGCGGAGGAGCGGGAAGTGGAGGAGATGCGGTGGAGAGCATCGTCAACCACGTCTGAGGGGAAATTGCAGTCTTTGAAGAAGGAGGTCATCTAGGTTGTTCGGTATTGGAATTGGTCCTCCTGGGAGCAGATGCGGCGGAGACGAAGGAATTGGGAATACTGCATCTGCTCCCAATCGCCACCAGGACAGAACCCCACTGGTCCTCACCTACCATCCCACCAACCTCCATATACATCGTATCATCCTTCGTCATTTCCGCCACCTCCAAACAGACCCCACCACCAGGGATATATTTCCCTCCCCTCCCCTATCAGTGTTCCGGAAAGACCACTCCCTCCGTGACTCCCTCGTCAGGTCCACACCCCCCACCAACCCAACCTCCACTCCCAGCACCTTCCCCTGCAACCACAAGAAATGCAAAACTTGCGCCCACTCCTCCCCCCTCACTTCCCTCCAAGGCCCCATGGGATCCTTCCATATCCACCACAAATTCACCTGCACCTCCACACACATCATTTACTGCATCCGCTGCACCCGATGTGGCCTCCTCTATATTGGGGAGACAGGCCGCCTACTTGCGGAACGTTTCAGAGAACACCTCTGGGACACCCGGACCAACCAACCCAACCGCCCCATGACTCAACACTTCAACTCCCCCTCCCACTCCACCAAGGACATGCAGGTCCTTGGATTCCTCCATCGCCAGACCATTGCAACACGACGGCTGGAGGAAGAGCGCCACACAGTCAGTTCCCGCCTCAGGCGACTGACTGTGTGGAGTTTGCACATTCTCCCTGTGTCTGCGTGGGTTTCCTCCGGGTGCTTCAGTTTCCTCCCACAGTCCAAAGATGTGCAGGTCAGGTGAATTGGCCATGCTAAATTGCCCCTAGTGTTAGGTAAGGGGTTAATGTAGGGGTATGGGTGGGTTGCGCTTCGGCGGGTCGGTGTGGACTTGTTGGGCCGAAGGGCCTTTTTCCACACTGTAACGTAATGTAATCTAATCTAATCTTCCGCCTAGGAACCCTCCAACCACAAGGGATGGACTCAGATTTCTCCAGTTTCCTCATTTCCCCTCCTCCCACTTTGTCTCAGTCAAATCCCTCGAACTCAGCACCACCTTCCTAACCTGAAATCTTCTTCCTGACCTCTCCGCCCCCCACCCCCCACTCCGGCCTATCACCCTCACATTAACCTCCTTCCACCTATCGCATTTCCAACGCCCCTCCCCCAAGTCCCTCCTCCCTACCTTTTATCTTAGCCTGCTGGACACACTTTCCTCATTCCTGAAGAAGGGCTCATGCCCGAAACGTTGATTCTCCTGCTCCTCGGATGCTGCCTAACCTGCTGCGCTTTTCCAGCAACACATTTTCAGTTGCAATGTATTTCATTGAGCAGATCCTGAGATTAACAGAACGGCTCTCTATGAATATCCTGGGGCCAGGGTTCCAGTGACTGTAGGAACAAGAGCAGACCCGTGATTCCGAGTCCTTGAATCCCAGAGTGGCTGTGGGCCCACATGGGTGTGACCTGGAGTATCAGAGTCTGATGGAGTCAGCTCAGGGTCAGTGTTGAGTGGAAGATTGGGGTGGGGTGAGGGAGTGGGGCAGCTGACTGCCTCTCTCTTACCTCTCGCTGTTCCGCAGCTGGACAGGGGTGAGTAACAAGACCCAGCACTTTCTCAGAAAGATCACAATATATCCCAAGATCTGCTGCAGAGCCCTGAGACTGTGCAGGAGAATGAGCTGGCAGCTCACAGGGTAATCAGTTCCGTTTAGAGATACAGCTGCTTATTCAGGATTGTCACAACATGAAGATTACCTACATCAAATAGTTCCACACTGTGCCTCAGTTTTCCCATCTCTCCCAGCGTGACCTGCCGGTCTCTCTCTATTTCCACTTGTCGCTCCTCAATGTGGTTCTGTACAAAATAAAATGTGGTTTTGGGATTGTAACAAGACGAGAGAAAACAGCAATTCATCACTCCCTCGAACTCACCTTCTTCCTCATTACCCTCTGACAACTCTCTCCAACATCTCTCAATCTCTGAACTCTTTCTATCCTCTCTTACCCTGCCTGCCCTCCCTCACTCTCTGTACTCTCTATCCTCCCTCACTCTTCGATCCCTCCATATCCTCCTCCCTCTCTGTGCCCTCCATCCCTCCCTTCCCCTCCTACCCTCCCTCCCTCTCTGTCCCTATCCCTCTCTGTGCACTCCCTCCCTCTGTTCCCTTCCTCCATCTCCCTCCCTCTCTGTGCCCTCCATTCCTTCCTTCCCTCCCTCCTCTCTGTGCCCTCACTCCCTCCATGTCTGTGTACTCTCTGTCCCAGTGGGGAATGCTCCCTAACCCTCTCTGAGCCTCTCTGACCCTGTCTGACCGTCTCTGACCCTCTCTGAGCCTCTCTGACCCTGTCTGACCCTCTCTGACACTTTCTCTGACCTTGTCTGACCCTCTCTAACACTCTGAGTCTCCCTGACCCTCTCTGACCCTGTTTGACCCTCTCTAACCCTCTCTGACCCTGTTTGACCCTCTCTGACCCTCTCTAACCCTCTCTGACCCTCTCTGAGCCTCTGTGACTCTGTCTGATCCACTCTGAACCCTCTCTGACCCTCTCTGACCCTCTCTGACCCTCTCAGAGCCTCTCTGACCCTCTGTGACCCTCTTTGAGCATCTCTGAGCCTTTCTGACCCTGTCTAACCCTGTCTGAGTCTCTCTGACCCTCTCTGACTCTCTCTGAGCCTCTCTGACCCTGTCTAAGTCTCTCTGACCCTCTTTGACCTTCTCTGACCCTCTCTGAGCCTCTCTGACCCTGTCTAACCCTGTCTGAGTCTCTCTGACCCTGTCTAAGTCTCTCTGACCCTCTCTGACTCTCTTTGAGCCTCTCTGACCCTCTCTGAGTCTCTCTGACCCTCTTTGACCTTCTCTAACCCTCTCTGAGCATCGCTGAGCCTCTCTGACCCTGTCTAATCCTGTCTGAGTCTCTCTGACCCTGTCTAACCCTGTCTGAGTCTCTCTGACCCTCTCTGAGCCTCTCTGACCCTGTCTAAGTCTCTCCGACCCTCTCTGACTCTCTTTGAGCCTCTCTGACCCTCTCTGAGCCTCTCTGAGTCTCACTGACCCTCTCTGGCCTTCTCTGACCCTCTCTGGCCCTCTCTGACCTTCTCTGAGCCTCTCTGACCCTGTCTGACACTCTCTGAGCCTCTCTGACCCTGTCTAAGTCTCTCCAACCCTCTCTGACTCTCTTTGAGCCTCTCTGACCCTCTCTGAGCCTCTCTGAATCTCACTGACCCTCTCTGGCCCTCTCTGGCCCTCTCTGAGCCTCTCTGACCCTGTCTGACACTCTCTGACCCTGTCTGATGTTGCTGCCTGTGGCTGTGGGTTTTACCTTGATGTTGGTGACCTCTTCCTCCACGGTGACCGTTTCATGGTCCCGATGGCCTTTAATGGCACACACGCTGCACAGACATGACTGGTTCGTGCGGCAGTAAAACTCCAGCGGGCGCCCGTGCTCGGAGCACCGCCTCTTGCCGAAATCTTGGAGCTGGTCATCAAGCTGGTGATGCCTGAAGACAGTGTCCTCGTAGTGGGAGCGGAGGTGGAGCTGGCAGAATGATGCCATGCAGACGACACACGATTTAACTGCTCGGAGTTTGCTGTCGGTGCAGAAATCACAGGGAATATCACCAGGAGCTGCCACACTCTCAGGAGAGCTGTCCTCAGGCACTTTCAGTAACCTGTCCACGATCTTACACAGGACAAAGTTCTTGGCGAGAGGGGGCCGGGGGCTGAAATCCTGCCGGCATTCGGGACATTTACAGCTGTCTGAGTCAGTGTCCTCATCCCAGCAGCTGCTAATACAATCCATGCAGAAGTTGTGGCCACATGGAATGGTCACGGGATTTTTAAATAACTCCAGGCACACTGGACAAGACAGGCTCTCCTCAGACAGCACGTTACCATGGCTACTCATTGTGGGCTGAACAAAGAGGAAAAGGGAAAGATCTTCGTAAAATCGGACTTCCTCTGGCACCCTTTAAAGCCACATGATCACCCCCTCCACCCTGAATGCATCTCACACAACGCACAGCAAGATCCCACAAACAGCCAGTCAATCATAGCTACGTCACCTGTTTCCATTAGGGGAGAACTCCTCTGAGCTGACTCTTTAGCTCCAGTTAAAAACATCACTCATCACCAGGTTATAGTCCAACAGGTTTATTTGGAGACATTAGCTTTCAGAGCACCACCCCTCCATCATCTGGTTGTGAAGGAGCAGCGCTCCGAAAGCTAGTGCTTCCAAATAAACCTGTTGGACTATAACCTGGTGTCGAGTGATTTTTAACCTTGTCCACCCCCCAGTCCAACACCGGCATCTCCACATCTTCGGATCAAGACATTGGTAGCAGTTTTGGGCCCCGTGTCTAGGGCAGGATGTGGTGACTTTGACAGGGCCCAGAGGGTGAGGGTATGTCATGTGAGGAACGGTTGAGGACTCGAGTTCTGTAATCGATGGAGTTTAGAAAATTGAGGAGGGGATCGGATTGAAACCTCCAGAAATCTGAGAGGGCTGGGTAGGGTGGACGTGGGCAGAGGACCCAAGGGCACAGCCTCAGGGTGAAGGGATGATCCTTTCGAACAGACTTGAGGAGGAATTTCTTCAACCAGAGGGTGAGGAATCTGTGGAATTCATTGCTGCAGAGGGCTGTGGAGGCCAGGGCACTGAGTGTGTTTAAGACAGACAGATACATTGATTAGTAAAGGGATCGAGGGTTATGAGGAGAAGGCAGGAAAATGAGGTTAAGAAATATATCATCATGATTGAATATTGCAGCAGACCTAACGGGCCGAGTGGCCTAATTCTGCTCTTAAATCGTACAGCCTATTTCATAACTCTGACAGTGCAGTCCTCCCTCTGTACTGCACCAGAGCATCATGGTCTATGTGGGTCCCACCTTGTGCGGGATGAGCAATCAGAGCTCTTCGACTCAGAGATCTCGATGCTGTTAAAGAGAAGGAACTCCGACAGGAACAGCGTCTGGGTAATTTTCCATGGTGTGCAGTGACCAGCTCAATGGTTAGACAAAGTCACAGCAAGGTGGTAAAAACAATGACTGCAGATGCTGGAAAGCAAATACTGGATTAGTGGTGCTGGAAGAGCACAGCAGTTCAGGCAGCATCCAACAAGCAGCGAAATCGACGTTTCGGGCAAAAGCCCTTCATCAGGAATAAAGGAACAAAGTCACAGCAATACCACAGGCAAATGTTAGGGAGCTGAAACTCCATTTACAAATGAGGATAATTGAACAGAAGTGCTGGTTATGTCTTCATGACTGGAGACTCCAGCTTAGCACCGTCCCCATGACTTGTCCGGACTTGTCCGACCTGCCTATCTCCTTTTCCACCTATCCACTCCACCCTCTCCTCCCTGACCTATCACCTTCATCCCCTCCCCCACTCACCTATTGTACTCTATGCTACTCTCTCCCCACCCCCACCCTCCTCGAGCTTATCTCTCCACACTTCAGGCTCACTGCCTTTATTCCTGATGAAAAGGGCTTTTGCCCGAAACGTCGATTTTCCTGCTCCTCGGATGCTGCCTGAACTGCTGTGCTTTTCCAGCAACACTCTGGTCTGGAGACTCAGGAAGCAGAAGGTTAGCACAGAGAGCTCACACTAAGGCCGCGGCTGGAGCAGGTCCAGAGGGGGGTTGTATTAAAGATGGAATTCTGATGACGGTGTGGAGATATCCTTAGATATTGGGAGGAGATATTGTGAGTAACACATGAAGTTCCCATGGCAGGGCATAAAGGAATTATGGAAAACACAGATATCAATCAGCAGGTATTTAGATAGACAAGGATTTCATCAAGGAGTAGTACAGTTCAGTAAAACAGGCCACACATGTCAGGTGGTAGGACACCTCAGTACATAATCAGACCAGCACCTTCAACACCAATCCCAGTTTGTGGAGGACCAGGTAGTTGAGTGTCAGTGGATGGTCTCAGAGGATTACTGGCAATGAAAGCAGACATTAGCATATTGTTACAGTTACAGAAATAGCAACTCTGTCCCCAGAAATTATTTCTTTCAGGTAGGAGTGAGAAAATTATCTGAATGTTATGTCTTATGGACTACCAGTTGAAATAGAATCAGATCAAAGTTCTAGTTTTCTGCCTAGAGATTTTCAGGACATCATTAACAATTTGTGGATAAACTATTGAAGTATACTCCTTCTGTACACAAATATAGGGAGCTATGGAGAAATACCATCAGACTCTCAATACCATGGTGAATGTGGACAGTCAGCATTAGCCAAACCGTCTGGGGACTGTTGCTAATAAAAGAACATCCTTATCGGTTAAGTTTGGTTAAACAAGCTCAGGTGGAAAATTGCCTGATTGAACTGAGCCAAAACAGCTGGAGTTTCAACACAAATCTGAATGGAATGTGTGGAGAGTGTCAAGCTCCTGGGAATGGTCATCCACAACAAGCTTTCTTGGACTCTTCATGTGGACACACTGGTCACAAAGGCCCAACAATGTCTCTTCTTCCTCAGGCAGCTGAGGAAATTTGGCATGACAGTGTGTACCTTTGCCAACTTTTATAGGTGCGCCATCGAGAGCATTCTGTCTGGATGTATCACTACCTGGTATGGCAACTGTACCATTCAAGGTCGGAAACGGTTACAGAGAGTGGTGAACTCGGCCCAGACAATCACAAAGGCCAACCTCCTACCTATAGAATCCATCTACCAGGCCCGCTGTCAAGGAAAGGCCGCCAGCATTCTCAAAGATCCATCCCACCCTGGCAATGTTTTCTACAACCTCTACCATCGGGGAGAAGGTACAGAAGCCTGAACATACACACCAGCCGGTTTGGAAAGAGTTTATACCCTCCTGTTATTAGAATACTGAATGGACTCTCAAACTCTTAACATTCGCCTGTACCTGTGTTTCTGTGTTTGCTGCTGTTTCCCTATTATTTACTATCTATGCTACTTCACTCAGTGATCTGCCTGTATTGCTCACAAGACAATGCTTTTCACTGTGACTCGGTACACGGGACAATAAGTTCAATTCTATTCAATTCAATTCAAATCCTTGGTTAGAAGATTGTACTGATAGGATTGGCAGTTGAATGAGAATTGGCAAATGCCATTACTATCAAAAGCTAAAGATCTATTCCTATGGGCAGCAGGGTGACTCAGTGGTTAGCACTGCTGCCTCATAGTGCCAGGGAACCAGGTTCAATTCCGGCCTCAGACAACCCTCTGTATGGAGTTTGCACACTCTCCCTGTGTCAGTGTGGGTCTCCTCCCACAGTCCAACAATATGCAGGCTAGGTGGATTAGCCATGGGAAATGCAGGGTTACAGCTATAGGGTAAAAGGTGGTGGGTTTGGGTGGGATACTATTCAGAGGGTTAGTGTGGACTTGATGGGCTGACTGACCTGTTCCCACACTGTAGGAATTCAATGATTCTATCAGCCTTTGTTACGTAAATGGGTTAGAGCAATGTTGGCTGGGTTTACAAATGTCTCTGTCAAGATTAAAGTGGTTCTGGAAAAGCACAGCAGGTCAGGCAGCATCTGAGGAGCAGGAGAATCGACGTTTCGGGCAAAAGCCCTTCATTATGTGCTTTTCCAGCACCATTCTAATCTTGACTCTGATTTCCAGCATCTGCAGTCCTCACTTCTGCCCTACAAATGTTTCTGCTGAGCACCAAATTGTGAGGAATCAGGTTGTGTGCTGTTCATTTAGATGATGAACATCTGGAAAAAGAGATTTAACACAACCTGATATCAACTACACTGAGCTGGCTTAATAATAAATCCTGATAAATAAGAATTTGTGAAAGTAAGGGTAACTCATCTGGGATAATATCATTGGACAAAGTCAAGTGTTACTAAGAACAGGCAAAGTTGAAGGATTGGTTACAATTTCCCATTCCTACAAATAAATAGGAAGCCATGAGGATTTTGGGAACATGTGAGTTTTATTGGAAATTTGCATCTTACTTAAACACACTAATCTTGAACAGATCTGTTACAAGATCAGGCCAGGTTGGTCAAGTTAGCAGAGTGCCTTTAAGAAGCTGATGACATTCCTGTTCAATCACAAAGGGTGGGCTGTCCCTGGCTTTATGAAGAGACAGCTTGTGCTTGTGTCTTGTGGGTAGCTGCACCTTAATACCTGGTGTTGAGTCCGCACTGGACTTCTCCAAGAAATTAAACTGACATCAGAAGAAGTGGCCAACAGTGGAAAGGGTGACTTTTGCTGTCAGGTCAGTTGAACATCTTGGATGTTTAAATGGGACTTTCCACATCCATACATCGTGTGCTGGATGGAGAACAAAGGGACTTGATTATCAGGAGACCCTTCCCAGCTAAATTAAAACATCGTACAGTGACACCACAGGGATTAGAGGAAAGCTCCCTCTACTTTTTAAACTCAGGGTAATTTGGGAAGTTTCCTCCCTTTCTCTTTACTCTAGTACAGAGTAAAGCTCCCTCAAAGTAACATGGCCAGCATGGATAAGTTGGGCTGAACGGCCTGTTTCTGTGTTGTATATCTCTATGACTCTAAGCATTAGTCAGATCCCAGTTGGAATATTATCAACAGTTTCAGGCTCCTTATCAAAGGAGACACAGACTGGCATTGGGGACAGTCCAGAGAAGGTTCATTTGGCTAATCCTGGGGACAGACGGACTGTCTGATGAGGAAACATCTGCAGGAAGTGACACCGTTTTGATCAGTTTGAGAACTGGGTTTTGGGTCTTGAGCATCAGCAGTGTATCCTGTGAGGCTGGGACTGACGTGAGGTGTGTGTTTTTAGGTGTGGTCATCCCCCAGTGTAAGGAGGTACAGCCAGGGAGGGGAATGGCCGACAATCAGTCAGGAGAAGGGGAAGCAGGCAGCGAATGAGAGAGCCCCAGAGAGAATCCCACTAAGAACAGATTATCAGCTTTGGCAAACGGTGAGAGTGATGGTTCCTCTCGGGAGAGTAGCCAGAGCCCAGCTACACAAGGCAGGAGCAGAAAGAGAGGCCGGATAATAGTGGTAGGAGATTCAGTGGGGGGGGGGGGTATGGCCAAATATGACTCCAGGGTGGTGCGTCATCTCCCTGGACAGCTGCAGTGTATTCTGAAATGGGAGGGTGAACAGTCAGGAATCATGGATCACACTGGGACAATCACCTGAGGTTGGAAGAGGGATGAGGTCCTGAAACGGGAATGTTGGGAGCTGGGTAGCAGATTAAAAAGGCAGACTTCAAAGGCTATAATTGCTGGGTGACTCCCAGTGGCATGTACTAGTGAGTATAGGGATAGGCAGACACAGCAGATGGTTGTATGGCTGAGGGGTTAGAGCAGGAAGAAGGGCTTTAGATTCCAGGAATCTCTGGGGAAAGTGGGATCTGCACAAGTCCAATAGGACCAACACCCACATGGGGAGGTTTGCTGCTTTAGTTAGTGGGGGTTGAAACTAAATTGCAGAGACTGACTCTGGGTCTGTGGGGACTGACTCTGGGTCTGCAGAGACTGACTCCGGGTCTGTGGGGACTGACTCTGGGTCTGTGGGGACTGACTCTGGGTCTGTGGGGACTGACTCTGGGTCTGTGGGGACTGATTCTGGGTCTGTGGGGACTGACTCTGGGTCTGTGGGGACTGACTCTGGGTCTGCGGGGACTGACTCTGGGTCTGCAGAGACTGACTCCGGGTCTGTGGGGACTGACTCTGGGTCTGTGGGGACTGACTCTGGGTCTGTGGGGACTGATTCTGGGTCTGTGGGGACTGACTCTGGGTCTGTGGGGACTGACTCTGGGTCTGCGGGGACTGACTCTGGGTCTGCAGAGACTGACTCTGGGTCTGTGGGGACTGACTCTGGGTCTGACTCTGGGTCTGTGTGGACTGACTCTGGATCTGTGGGGACTGACTCTGGGTCTGTGGGGACTGACTCTGGGTCTGTGGGGACTGATTCTGGGTCTGTGGGGACTGACTCTGGGTCTGTGGGGACTGACTCTGGGTCTGTGGGGACTGATTCTGGGTCTGTGGGGACTGATTCTGGGTCTGTGGAGACTGACTCTGGGTCTGTGGGGACTGACTCTGGGTCTAATTACATTGACATGGAGTCATTGTGGATCAATTTGAGGTCCAGGGATTGTTTTAGAATCTGTAGAATTGACTTGAGGTCTGTGGGCTTATACTATAGGCCTCCCAATAGCCAGTGGGAGATAGATGAACAGATATGTAAGCAGATCCTGGAAGCATGTGACTGGCAGAAGGTGAGAGTAGGGATTAAGGGGTCATTCTCAGGATGGAAGCCAGTGACTAGTGGAGTTCCACAGAGATCAGTGTTGGAACCATAACTCTTCACGTTATACATTAACGACCTGGACAAAGGAACTGAGGACATTGTTACTAAGTTTGCAGATGACCCAAAGATGCGTGGATGGACAGGTAGTGTAGAAGATGTTGGGAGGCTACAGAAAGACTTGAACAGGCTGGGAGTGTGGGCAAAGAAGTGGCAGATGGAATATCGAGTTGGAAAGTGTGAGGCTACGCAAACTTTGGTGGGAAGAATCAAGGTGAAAGACTTTGGAAATCTGTAGCACAAAGGGACTTAGGTGTTCTCGTTCAGGATTCCTTTAAGGTTGACATGCAGAATGTTGAGCCCCGTATCTCAGGAAGGATGTGCTGGTGTTGGAGGGGGTCCGGGGAGGTTCACTAGAAAGATCCTAGGGATGAAGGGAAGGAAATTACTGTGGGGCCTCGATAGACATCTTTGTATCCCCCTTGGTCAGAGGTGAGGTCCCATGAGGCTGGAGAATAGCCAGTGTTGTTCCTTTGTTTTAGACAAGTAAACAAGATAATCCAGGAAATTCTAGACCTGTGTGGCCTATAACTTACAGACATTATAGACATCAGTGGTAGGGAGACTATTGGAGAAGATTATCAGGGACAAGATGTACTCACATTGCAGAAGAATGGGCTTATTAGGGATAGTCAGCATGGCTTTGAGTGGGGGAGGTCTAGTCTCACAAAATTAATTGTGTTTTTTGAGGAAGTGACAGAGATGATTAATAACGATAGGACAGTGGATGTTGTCCATGTGGAATCAAAAAAGGTGTGGAGCTGGAAAAGTGAGGAGCAGGAGAATCAATGTTTCGAGCATAAGCCCTTCATCAGGAATGTTGCGAGGGGGTGGGGGGGTGGGGTAAGGGTGTTGAGAAATTAATGGGACGGGGTTGGTGCTGGGGGTAAGGAAGCTGGGAATACAATAGGTGGATGAAGATGGATCAGATGAAGATCAATCTGATCAAGATCCCATTGTGCTCTGAGGTAACCCTCTTCGCTGTCCAACACACCTCCAATTTTGATGTCATCCAAACTTACTAACTGTACCTCTTATGTTCACATCCAAATCATTTATATAAATGATAAAAGGTAGAGGACCCAGCACCAATCCTTGTGGCACTCCACTGGTCACAGGGCTCCAGTCTGAAAAACAACCCTCCACCACCACCCTCTGTCTTCTACCTTTGAGCCAGTTCTGTATCCAAATGGCTAGTTCTCCCTGTATTCCATGAGATCTAACCTTGCTAATCAGTCTCCCATGGGGAACCTTGTCGAACACCTTACTGAAGTCCATATAGATCATGTCCATCGCTCTGCCCTTATCAATCCTCTTTGCATTTTGGGAGGTCAGATGCAAGAGGAATGTATACAGGAAATGGCTGGATCCTTAGGAGCATTGATATACAGAGGGATCTTGGGGTGTAAGTCCATAGCTCCCTGAAAGTGGCAACCCAAGTGAATAAGATGGTAAAGAATGTGTATGGCATGCTCGTCTTCATTGGCTGGGGTATAAAAGTTGGCAGGTCATGTTGCAGTTGTGTAAAGCTTTAGTTGGGCCACACGTGGAGCATTGTGTATGGTTCTGGTACCAAATAATAGAAAGGAAGTGAAGAATACGGAGAGGGACTAAGAGAGGGTTCCCAGGATGTTGCCTGGATTGGAGTGTATCAGCTCGAACAGGAGACTGGACAATCTTGGATTGTTTTCACTCGAGCATTGGAGGCTGAGAGACGACCTGATCGAATCATGAGAGGAATAGATAGAGTAGATAGTCAGAGTCTCTCTCCCAGGATGGAATTATCAAATGCTAGGGGACGGAAGTTTAAGGTGAGTGGGGAAAGTTTAAAGGAGATGTAAGAGGCAAGTTTTTTGTCCAAGGTGGTAGTTTAGTCTGGCAGCGTGATTGGCACATACGTGGGGAGTCTAAGGGGCTGTTTCTGCAGTTTACTGTTCTGTGTTCTATGACTCTGGGTCAATAGGGATTGATGCTGGGTGTGTGGGATTGACTCTGGTCTGCAAGGAGTCTGCCTGACAGGTAAAAATAATGACTGCAGATGCTGGAAACCAGATTCTGGATGAGTGGTGCTGGAAGAGCACAGCAGTTCAGGCAGCATCCGAGGAGCAGTAAAATCAGCCTGACAGTCAATCTGTCTAACAGACTAACTGTCTGTCAGTCCATTTGCTTGACTGTCTGCCTGTCTGTCTGTTTAGGAGTATCACAACACAAAGATCACAGCAGCACAGCAGCTGCTGCCTCACACACAGCTGACAGTGGATGTGAAACTGACAGATCTCAGCCGAACAGTCGCTGAACTTTCCAACCTGGTGAAAAACCAACTGGTGAAAAGCACCTCACACAGCACCGGGAATGGATCCATCCCAGGTAATTCCCACTGACCCATCCCAGAAAATTCCCACTCACCCATTCAGGTGATTCTCACCAATCCACCCCAGAGAATTCCTCATGACCCATCCCAGAAAATTCCAATTGACCCATCCCAGGAAATTCCCACTCACCCATCCCAGATAAACTTACAGCTAGTTAATAGTTTGTTTTGGTGAGGATTGGAATGTCACCATTAGAAATCCAAGTTTTCCAGACTGCCTTGTTCACGATTAAAGTCCACAATTGTTCAGTGTGTGATCCTGGAGTTAGTATCACCCTGAGTAACGGCTGCTTATTCTCTCTGCACCAACCACAGATGATGAAATGGATGCATCCTGGCCTATGTCGGAGTTACCAGCACAGTGCATGTCCGGCCCATTGGAACCAGCAGCCTGTCAGACATTTCTGCAGTGTAAGTCTCATGCTCACCACATCTCAGTCCCAGAGGTAAAAACAATGACTGTAGATGCTGGAAACCAGATTCTGGATTAGTGGTGCTGGAAGAGCACAGCAGTTCAGGCAGCATCCAAGGAGCTTCGAAATTGACATTTTGGGCAAAAGCCCTTCATCAGGAATAAAGGCAGTGAGCCTGAAGCGTGGAGAGATAAGCTAGAGGAGGGTGGGGGTGGGGAGAGAGTAGCATAGAGTACAATGGGTGAGTGGGGGAGGGGATGAAGGTGATAGGTCAAGGAGGAGAGGGTGGAGTGGATAGGTGGAAAAGGAGATAGGCAGGTAGGACAAGTCCGGACAAGTCATGGGTACGGTGCTGAGCTGGAAGTTTGAAACTAGGGTGAGGTGGGGGAAGGGGAAATGAGGAAACTGTTGAAGTCCACATTGATGCCCTGGGGTTGAAGTGTTCCGAGGCGGAAGATGAGGCGTTCTTCTTCCAGGCGTCTGGTGGTGAGGGAGCGGCGGTGAAGGAGGCCCAGGACCTCCATGTCCTCGGCAGAGTGGGAGGGGGAGTTGAAATGTTGGGCCACGGGGTGGTTTGGTTGATTGGTGCGGGTGTCCCGGAGATGTTCCCTGAAGTGCTCTGCTAGGAGGTGCCCAGTCTCCCCAATGTAGAGGAGACCGCATCGGGAGCAACGGATACAATAAATGATATTAGTGGATGTGCAGGTGAAACTTTGATGGATGTGGAAGGCTCCTTTAGGGCCTTGGATAGAGGTGAGGGAGGAGGTGTGGGCACAGGTTTTACAGTTCCTGCGGTGGCAGGGGAAAGTGCCAGAATGGGAGGGTGGGTCGTAGGGGGGCGTGGACCTGACCAGGTAGACACGGAGGGAACGGTCTTTGCGGAAGGCGGAGAGGGGTGGGGAGGGAGCGGCGGTGAAGGAAGCCCATGGTGAGGGAGCGAGACCTCTTTACCCGAAACGTCGATTTCGAAGCTCCTCAGATGCTGCCTGAACTGCTGTGCTCTTCCAGCACCACTAATCCTTGAAACTAAATTGTCAGAGGGATGGATTAAAGAGTGCAGGTAAAGGAGGGGATGATAAATAGACAAGTATAGAGTAAAGAAACAAGTCACTTATCAGGTAGACAATGCATAGTCTGGTTAAGCCACTAGGGAGCAGAGCAAGACTGGATGGTGTTTGTTTTAATGGGGGGTGTCTTGTGAGTAAAGTGGTGGAGCTGGGAGTGTTGGTTAACACCTGGGGATGTGATATCATCGCTCTCACAGAGACATGGCTGAGGGAGGGGCAGGACTGACAGCTCAATATCCAGGGGATTGAGTCTTTAGGTGAGGTTGTGTGTGTGTCTGTGTGTGTCTATGGGGGTTTGTGTGTCTGTGGGTGTGTGTGTGTACCTGTGGGTGTGTGTCTGTGTGTGTGTCTGTGGGTGTGCGTGTGTGTGTCTGTGTGTCTGGGGGTGGGGGTGTGTCTAGGTGTGTGTGTGTCTGGGTGTGTGTGTGAGTGTCTGGGTGTGTGTCTGGATGTGTGTGCGTGTGCCTGGGTGTGTGTGTGCCTGGGTATGTGTGTATGTGTGTCTGGGTATGTGTGTGTGTATGTGCCTGTGTATCTGGGTGTGTGTGTGTCTGTGTGTGTGTCTGGGTGTGTATGTGTGTCTGGCTGTGTGTATTGTGTGTGTCTAGGTGTGTGTGTGTGTTTGTGTGTGTGTGTATGTGTGTCTGGGTGTGTGTGCGTATGTGTATGTGTGTGTCTGGGTGTGGGGTGTATATGTGTGCCTGGGTGTGTGTGTGTCTGTGGGTGTGTGTGTGTGTCTGTGTGTGTATGTCTGTGTGTGTGTCTCTGCGTGTGTGTGTCTGTGGGGGTGGTGTCTGGGTGTGTGTGTGTCTGGGTGAGTGTGTGTGTCTGTAGGTGTGTGACTCTGTGTGCGTGTGTCTGGTTGTGTGTGTGTGTCTGTGGGTGTGCCTGTGTCTGTGTGTATGTGTCTGGGTGTGTGTGTGTATGTGTATGTGTGTCTGTGTGTGTGTGTCTGGGTATGTGTGTGTGTGTGTGTGTCTGTGTGTGTATATGTATGTGTGTGTCTGGGTGTGTGGGTGTGTCTGGGTGTGTGTGTGTCTGTGGGTGTGTGTGTGTGTGGATGTGTCTGGGTGTGTGTGTGTTGTGGGTGTGTGTGTGTGTCTGGGTGTGTGTGTGTGTCTGTAGGTGTGTGTGTGGGTGTGTGTGTGGGTGTGTGTGTGTCTGTGGATGTGTGTGTGTCTGTGTATGTTTGTCAGTGGGTGTGTGTGTGTGTCTGTGGGTGTGTGTCTGGGTGTGTCTGGATGTGTGTGTGTCAGTGGGTGTGTGTCTGGGTGTGTCTGTGGGTGTGTGTGTGTCTGTGGGTGTGTGTGTGTGTGTCTGGGTATGTGTGTGTGTGAGGGGGGCCCCGTGTGAGGTAGGGGGGTCTCAGTGTGGGAGGGGGGGTCTCAGTGCAGGATGGGTGGGGTCTCCGTGGGGGAGGGGGTTGCCCGAGTGGGAGTGGGGTCTCCGTGTGTCCCCCGTGTGGGAGGCGGGGTCTATGTGTGAGGGGGAGTATCCATGTTGAGGGGGCTCCGAGTGGGAGGGGTGGTCTCCGTCTCGGGGGAGGGGAGACCTGTTTGGGAGGGGGGTCTCTGTGTGGGGGAGGGGGGACTCCGTTTGGGGGAGGGGGTGTCTCCGTGTGGGGGAGGGGGTGTCTCCGTGTGGGGGAGGGGGGACTCCGTTTGGGGGAGGGGGTGTCTCCGTGTGGGGGAGGGGGTGTCTCCGTGTGGGGGAGGGGGGTCTCCGTGTGGGGGAGGGGGGAGGTCTCCGTGTGGGGGAGGGGGGTCTCCGTGTGGGGGAGGGGGGGTCTCCGTGTGGGGGAGGGGGGACCCGTGTGGGGGAGGGGGGTCTCAGTGTGGGGGAGGGGGGTCTCCGTGTGGGGGAGGGGGTGTCCGTGTGGGGGAGGGGGGTCCCCGTGTGGGGTCTCCGTGTGGGGGAGGGGGTGTCCGTGTGGGGGGGAGGTCTCCGTGTGGGGGAGGGGGCGTCTCCGTGTGCTCCAATCCCAGACATGTCAGAACCTAGCCTGAAAGCTGGCTTGATAGACCATGTTTTGACTTGTTTTCAATAAAGTGGTCTCTCGAGAAAGACATACACACAATGCTGCAAAATTAATTCCAACAATGAAAGAGAATCTTCCAGATCATCGATGTATGATTCAAATTCACAGGAAACATATAATCCCATGAGTCCAAAACGACATTTCATTACTTTGGAAAGAGTCAAAATGGCTTTCGTATATTACCCAAAACATACACCAGTAGCTATAACACACCTGTACAATATACTGTACACACTGGGGTCCCTGTGTCTAACACCTGTACAATATACTGTACACACTGGGGTCCCTGTGTCCAACACCTGTACAATATACTGTACACATTGGGGTCCCTGTGTCTACCACCTGTACAATATACTGTACACACATGAGTCCCTGTGCCTAACACCTGTACAATATACTGTACACACTGGGGTCCCTGTGTCTAATATCTTTACAATATACTGTACACACTGGAGTCTCTGTGTCTAACACCTGTACAATATACTGTACACACATGAGTCCCTGTGCCTAACACCTGTACAATATACTGTACACACTGGGGTCCCTGTGTCTAATATCTTTACAATATACTGTACACACTGGAGTCTCTGTGTCTAACACCTGTACAATATACTGTACACACTGGGGTCCCTGTGTCTAATATCTTTACAATATACTGTACACACTGGGGTCCCTGTGTCTAATATCTTTACAATATACTGTACACACATGAGTCCCAGTGTCTAACACCTGTACAATATACTGTACACACTGGGGTCCCTGTGTCTAATATCTTTACAATATACTGAACACACTGGGGTCCCTGTGTCTAATATCTTTACAATATACTGTACACACATGAGTCCCTGTGCCTAACACCTGTACAATATACTGTACACACTGGAGTCTCTGTGTCTAACACCTGTACAATATACTGTACACACTGGGGTCTCTGTGTCTAACACCTGTACAATATACTGTACACACTGGAGTCTCTGTGTCTAACACCTGTACAATATACTGTACACATTGGGGTCACTGTGTCTAACACCTGTACAATATACTGTACACACTGGAGTCCCTGTGTCTAACACCTGTACAATATACTGTACACACTGGGGTCCCTGTGTCTAACACCTGTACAATATACTGTACACACTGGGGTCCCTGTGTCTAACACCTGTACAATATACTGTACACACTGGGGTCTCTGTGTCTAACACCTGTACAATATACTGTACTCACTGGAGTCCCTGTGTCTAACACCTGTACAATATACTGTACACACTGGGGTCTCTGTGTCTAACACCTGTACAATATACTGTACACACTGGGGTCCCTGTGTCTAACACCTGTACAATATACTGTACACACTGGGGTCCCTGTGTCTAACACCTGTACAATATACTGTACACACTGGGGTCTCTGTGTCTAACACCTGTTCAATATACTGTACTCACTGGAGTCCCTGTGTCTAACACCTGTACAATATACTGTACACACTGGGGTCTCTGTGTCTAACACCTGTACAATATACTGTACACACTGGAGTCTCTGTGTCTAACACCTGTACAATATACTGTACACACTGGGGTCCCTGTGTCTAACACCTGTACAATATACTGTACACACTGGGGTCCCTGTGTCTAACACCTGTACAATATACTGTACACACATGAGTCCCTGTGCCTAACACCTGTACAATATACTGTACACACTGGGGTCCCTGTGTCTAACACCTGTACAATATACTGTACACACTGGGGTCCCTGTGTCTAACACCTGTACAATATACTGTACACACTGGGGTCCCTGTGTCTAACACCTGTACAATATACTGTACACACATGAGTCCCTGTGTCTAACACCTGTACAATATACTGTACACACTGGGGTACCTGTGTCTAACACCTGTACAATATACTGTACACACTGGGGTCTCTGTGTCTAACACCTGTACAATATACTGTACACACTGGGGTCTCTGTGTCTAACACCTGTACAATATACTGTACACACTGGGGTCCCTGTGTCTAACACCTGTACAATATACTGTACACACTGGGGTCCCTGTGTCTAATATCTTTACAATATACTGTACACACTGGGGTCCCTGTGTCTAATATCTTTACAATATACTGTACACACTGGGGTCCCTGTGTCTAATATCTTTACAATATACTGTACACACATGAGTCCCTGTGTCTAACACCTGTACAATATACTGTACACACTGGAGTCTCTGTGTCTAATATCTTTACAATATACTGTACACACTGGAGTCTCTGTGTCTAACACCTGTACAATATACTGTACACACTGGGGTCCCTGTGTCTAATATCTTTACAATATACTGTACACACTGGGGTCTCTGTGTCTAACACCTGTACAATATACTGTACACACTGGGGTCCCTGTGTCTAATATCTTTACAATATACTGTACACACTGGAGTCTCTGTGTCTAACACCTGTACAATATACTGTACACACTGGAGTCTCTGTGTCTAACACCTGTACAATATACTGTACACACTGGAGTCTCTGTGTCTAACACCTGTACAATATACTGTACACACTGGGGTCCCTGTGTCTAATATCTTTACAATATACTGTACACACTGGGGTCACTGTGTCTAACACCTGTACAATATACTGTACACACTGGGGTCCCTGTGTCTAATATCTTTACAATATACTGTACACACTGGGGTCCCTGTGTCTAATATCTTTACAATATACTGTACACACTGGGGTCCCTGTGTCTAATATCTTTACAATATACTGTACACACTGGGGTCACTGTGTCTAATATCTTTACAATATACTGTACACACTGGGGTCCCTGTGTCTAATATCTTTACAATATACTGTACACACTGGGGTCCCTGTGTCTAATATCTTTACAATATACTGTACACACTGGGGTCCCTGTGTCTAATATCTTTACAATATACTGTACACACTGGGGTCCCTGTGTCTAATATCTTTACAATATACTGTACACACTGGGGTCCCTGTGTCTAACACCTGTACAATATACTGTACACACTGGGGTCCCTGTGTCTAACACCTGTACAATATACTGTACACACATGAGTCCCTGTGCCTAACACCTGTACAATATACTGTACACACTGGGGTCCCTGTGTCTAACACCTGTACAATATACTGTACACACTGGGGTCCCTGTGTCTAACACCTGTACAATATACTGTACACACTGGGGTCCCTGTGTCTAACACCTGTACAATATACTGTACACACTGGGGTCCCTGTGTCTAACACCTGTACAATATACTGTACACACATGAGTCCCTGTGTCTAACACCTGTACAATATACTGTACACACTGGGGTCCCTGTGTCTAACACCTGTACAATATACTGTACACACATGAGTCCCTGTGTCTAACACCTGTACAATATACTGTACACACTGGGGTCCCTGTGTCTAACACCTGTACAATATACTGTACACATTGGAGTCTCTGTGTCTAACACCTGTACAATATACTGTACACACTGGAGTCTCTGTGTCTAACACCTGTACAATATACTGTACACACATGAGTCCCTGTGTCTAACACCTGTACAATATACTGTACACACTGGGGTCCCTGTGTCTAACACCTGTACAATATACTGTACACACTGGGGTCTCTGTGTCTAACACCTGTACAATATACTGTACACACTGGGGTCCCTGTGTCTAACACCTGTACAATATACTGTACACACTGGGGTCCCTGTGTCTAATATCTTTACAATATACTGTACACACTGGGGTCCCTGTGTCTAATATCTTTACAATATACTGTACACACTGGGGTCCCTGTGTCTAATATCTTTACAATATACTGTACACACATGAGTCCCTGTGTCTAACACCTGTACAATATACTGTACACACTGGAGTCTCTGTGTCTAATATCTTTACAATATACTGTACACACTGGAGTCTCTGTGTCTAACACCTGTACAATATACTGTACACACTGGGGTCCCTGTGTCTAATATCTTTACAATATACTGTACACACTGGGGTCTCTGTGTCTAACACCTGTACAATATACTGTACACACTGGGGTCCCTGTGTCTAATATCTTTACAATATACTGTACACACTGGAGTCTCTGTGTCTAACACCTGTACAATATACTGTACACACTGGAGTCTCTGTGTCTAACACCTGTACAATATACTGTACACACTGGAGTCTCTGTGTCTAACACCTGTACAATATACTGTACACACTGGGGTCCCTGTGTCTAATATCTTTACAATATACTGTACACACTGGGGTCACTGTGTCTAACACCTGTACAATATACTGTACACACTGGGGTCCCTGTGTCTAATATCTTTACAATATACTGTACACACTGGGGTCCCTGTGTCTAATATCTTTACAATATACTGTACACACTGGGGTCCCTGTGTCTAATATCTTTACAATATACTGTACACACTGGGGTCACTGTGTCTAATATCTTTACAATATACTGTACACACTGGGGTCCCTGTGTCTAATATCTTTACAATATACTGTACACACTGGGGTCCCTGTGTCTAATATCTTTACAATATACTGTACACACTGGGGTCACTGTGTCTAATATCTTTACAATATACTGTACACACTGGGGTCCCTGTGTCTAATATCTTTACAATATACTGTACACACTGGGGTCCCTGTGTCTAATATCTTTACAATATACTGTACACACTGGGGTCACTGTGTCTAATATCTTTACAATATACTGTACACACTGGGGTCCCTGTGTCTAATATCTTTACAATATACTGTACACACTGGGGTCCCTGTGTCTAATATCTTTACAATATACTGTACACACTGGGGTCACTGTGTCTAATATCTTTACAATATACTGTACACACTGGGGTCCCTGTGTCTAATATCTTTACAATATACTGTACACACTGGGGTCCCTGTGTCTAATATCTTTACAATATACTGTACACACTGGGGTCCCTGTGTCTAATATCTTTACAATATACTGTACACACTGGGGTCACTGTGTCTAATATCTTTACAATATACTGTACACACTGGGGTCCCTGTGTCTAATATCTTTACAATATACTGTACACACTGGGGTCCCTGTGTCTAATATCTTTACAATATACTGTACACACTGGGGTCCCTGTGTCTAATATCTTTACAATATACTGTACACACATGAGTCCCTGTGTCTAACACCTGTACAATATACTGTACACACTGGGGTCACTGTGTCTAATATCTTTACAATATACTGTACACACTGGGGTCCCTGTGTCTAATATCTTTACAATATACTGTACACACTGGGGTCACTGTGTCTAACACCTGTACAATATACTGTACACACTGGGGTCCCTGTGTCTAATATCTTTACAATATACTGTACACACTGGGGTCCCTGTGTCTAATATCTTTACAATATACTGTACACACTGGGGTCCCTGTGTCTAATATCTTTACAATATACTGTACACACTGGGGTCACTGTGTCTAATATCTTTACAATATACTGTACACACTGGGGTCCCTGTGTCTAATATCTTTACAATATACTGTACACACTGGGGTCCCTGTGTCTAATATCTTTACAATATACTGTACACACTGGGGTCACTGTGTCTAATATCTTTACAATATACTGTACACACATGAGTCCCTGTGTCTAACACCTGTACAATATACTGTACACACTGGGGTCACTGTGTCTAATATCTTTACAATATACTGTACACACTGGGGTCCCTGTGTCTAATATCTTTACAATATACTGTACACACTGGGGTCCCTGTGTCTAATATCTTTACAATATACTGTACACACTGGGGTCCCTGTGTCTAATATCTTTACAATATACTGTACACACTGGGGTCACTGTGTCTAATATCTTTACAATATACTGTACACACTGGGGTCCCTGTGTCTAATATCTTTACAATATACTGTACACACTGGGGTCCCTGTGTCTAATATCTTTACAATATACTGTACACACTGGGGTCCCTGTGTCTAATATCTTTACAATATACTGTACACACTGGGGTCCCTGTGTCTAATATCTTTACAATATACTGTACACACTGGGGTCCCTGTGTCTAATATCTTTACAATATACTGTACACACTGGGGTCCCTGTGTCTAATATCTTTACAATATACTGTACACACTGGGGTCCCTGTGTCTAACACCTGTACAATATACTGTACACACTGGGGTCCCTGTGTCTACCACCTGTTCTGTTGTGGGCAAAGTCTTAGAGAGAATTGTAAGGGATAGGATTTATGAACATCTGGATAAGAATGATGTGATCAAGGATAGTCAGCATGGTTTTGTGAAGGGCAGGTCGTGCCTCACAAACCTTATTGAATTCTTTGAGAAGGTGACTAAGGAGATAGATGAGGGGAAAGCGGTAGATGTGGTATATATGGATTTTAGTAAGGCGTTTGATAAGGTCCCCCATGGTAGGCTACTGCAGAAAATACAGAGATATGGCATTGAGGGTGAGTTGGAGGTTTGGATTAGGAATTGGCTGGCTGGAAGAAGACAGAGGGTAGTAGTTGATGGTAAAGGTTCATCTTGGAGTGCCGTCACTAGCGGTGTTCCGCAAGGATCTGTTTTGGGACCATTGCTGTTTGTCATTTTTATAAATGACCTGGAGGAAGGGTTAGAAGGTTGGGTGAGCAAGTTTGCGGATGATACGAAAGTCGGAGGAGTTGTAGACAGTGAGGAAGGATATGGCAGGTTACAGCGGGATATAGAGAAGCTGCAGAGCTGGGCAGAAAGGTGGCAAATGGAGTTCAATGTAGCTAAGTGTGAAGTGATTCACTTTGGTACGAGTAATAAAAAGATGGATTACTGGGCTAATGGTAGACTACTTGGTAGTGTGGAAGAGCAGAGGGATCTTGGTGTCCATGTACACAGATCTCTGAAAGTTGCCACCCAGGTAAATAGTGCAGTGAAGAAGGCATATGGCGTACTGGCTTTTATTGGGAGAGGAATTGAGTTCCGGAGTCCTGAGGTCATGCTGCAGTTGTATAAGACTCTGGTGCGGCCGCATCTGGAATATTGTGTGCAGTTTTGGTCGCCATTCTATAGGAAGGATGTGGAGGCACTGAAACGGGTGCAGAGGAGGTTTAGCAGGATGTTGCCTGGTATGGTAGGAAGATCCTATGAGGAAAGGCTGAGGCACTTGGGGTTGTTTTCATTGGAGAAAAGAAGGTTTAGGGGTGACTTGATAGAGGTGTACAAGATGATTAGGGGTTTAGATAGGGTTGACAGTGAGAACCTTTTTCCACGTATGGAGTCAGCTATTACAAGGGGGCATAGCTTTAAATTAAGGGGGGGTAGATATAGGACTGATGTTAGGGGTAGGTTCTTCACTCAGCGAGTCGTAAATTCATGGAATGCCCTGCCAGTAGCAGTGGTGGACTCTCCCTCTTTATGGGTATTTAAGCGGGCATTGGATAGGTATATGGAGAATAGTGGGTTAGTGCAGGTTAGGTGGGCTTTGATCGGCGCAACATCGAGGGCTGAAGGGCCTGTACTGCGCTGTATTCTTCTATGTTCTATGTTCTAATATACTGTACACACTGTGGTACCTGAGTCTGTAACACCTGTACAATATACACACTAGAGTCCCTGTGTCTAACACCTATACAATATACTGTACACACTGGGGTCCCTGTGTTTAATACCTGTACAATATACTGTACGCACTGGAGTTCCTGTGTCTAACACCTGTACATTATACTGTACAGACTGGAGTCCATGTGTCTGTAACACCTGTACAATATACACACAAGAATCCCTGTGTCTAACACTTGTACAATATACACACTGGAGTCTTTGTGACTAATACCAGTACCATATAGTGTACACACTGGAGACCCTGAGTCTAACACCTGTACAATATACTGTACACACTGGGATCCCTGTGTCTAACACCTGTACAATATACTCTACACACGGGAGTCCCTGTGTCTAATACGTGTACAATATACACACTGCGGTCCCTGTGTCTAATACGTGTACAATATACACACTGGAGTCCCTGTGTCTAATACCTGTACAATATACTGTACACACTGGGATCCCTGTGTCTAACACCTGTACAATATACACACTGCGGTCCCTGTGTCTAATACGTGTACAATATACACACTGGAGTCCCTGTGTCTAATACCTGTACAATATACTGTACACACTGGGGTCTCTGTGTCTAACTCCTGTACAATATACACACTGGAGTCCGTGTGTCTAATACGTGTACAATATACACACTGCGGTCCCTGTGTCTAACACCTGTACAATATACTGTGCACACTGGGGTCACTGTGCCTAACACCTGTACAATATACTGTACACACTGGAGTCCCTGTGTCTAACACCTGTACAATATACTGTACACACTGGAATCCCTGTGTCTAACACCTGTACAATATACTGTACACACTAGAGTCCCTGCGTCTAACACCTGTACAATATACTGTGCACACTGGGGTCCCTGTGTTTAATACCTGTACAATATACACACTGGAGTCCCTGTGCCTAACACCTGTACAATATACTGTACACACTGGGATCCCTGTGTCTAACACCTGTACAATATACTCTACACACGGGAGTCCCTGTGTCTAATACGTGTACAATATACACACTGCGGTCCCTGTGTCTAATACGTGTACAATATACACACTGGAGTCCCTGTGTCTAATACCTGTACAATATACTGTACACACTGGGATCCCTGTGTCTAACACCTGTACAATATACACACTGCGGTCCCTGTGTCTAATACGTGTACAATATACACACTGGAGTCCCTGTGTCTAATACCTGTACAATATACTGTACACACTGGGGTCTCTGTGTCTAACTCCTGTACAATATACACACTGGAGTCCGTGTGTCTAATACGTGTACAATATACACACTGCGGTCCCTGTGTCTAACACCTGTACAATATACTGTGCACACTGGGGTCACTGTGCCTAACACCTGTACAATATACTGTACACACTGGAGTCCCTGTGTCTAACACCTGTACAATATACTGTACACACTGGAATCCCTGTGTCTAACACCTGTACAATATACTGTACACACTAGAGTCCCTGCGTCTAACACCTGTACAATATACTGTGCACACTGGGGTCCCTGTGTTTAATACCTGTACAATATACACACTGGAGTCCCTGTGCCTAACACCTGTACAATATACTGTACACATTGGGGTCCCTGTGTCTAACACCTGTACAATATACTGTACACACTGGAGTCCCTGTGCCTAACACCTGTACAATATACTGTACACATTGGGGTCCCTGTGTCTAACACCTGTACAATATACTGTACACACTGGGATCCCTGTGTCTAACACCTGTACAATATACACACTGGGGTCCCTATGTCTGACACCTGTACAATATACACACCAGAGTCCCTGTGTCTAACACCTGTACAATATACACACTGGGGTCCCTGTGTTTAATACCTGTACAATATACACACTGGAGTCCCTGTGCCTAACACCTGTACAATATACTGTACACATTGGGGTCCCTGTGTCTAAAACCTGTACAATATACTGTACATACTGGGATCCCCGTGCCTAACACCTGTACAATATACTCTACACACTGGGATCCCTGTGCCTAACACCTGTACAATATACACACTGGAGTCCCTGTGTCTAATACGTGTACAATATACAGTACACACTGGGGTCCCTATGTCTGACACCTGTACGATATACACACCAGAGTCCATGTGTCTAACACGTGTACAATATACACACCAGAGTCCCTGTGTCTAATGCCTGTAAAACATACACAGGGGTGTCCCTGTGTCTAATACCTGTACAATATACTGTACACACTGGGGTCCCTGTGTCTAATACCTGTACAATATACTGTACACACTGGGATCCCTGTGTCTAACACCTGTACAATATACTGTACACACTGGGGTCTCTGTGTCTAACTCCTGTACAATATACACACTGGAGTCCGTGTGTCTAATATGTGTACAATATACACACTGGAGTCCCTGTGTCTAATACCTGTATAATATACTGTACACACTGCGCTCCCTGTGTCTAACACCTGTACAATATACACACTGGAGTCCCTGTGTCTAATACGTGTACAATACACACACTGCGGTCCCTGTGTCTAATACCTGTACAATATACTGTACACATTGGGGTCCCTGTGCCTAACACCTGTACAATATACTGTACACACTGGGGTCCCTGTGTCTAATATCTGTACAATATACTGTACACACTGGGGTCCCTGTGTCTAATACGTGTACAATATACTGTACACATTGGGGTCCCTGTGCCTAACACCTGTACAATATACTGTACACACTGGGGTCCCTGTGTCTAATATCTGTACAATATACTGTACACACTGGGGTCCCTGTGTCTAATACGTGTACAATATACTGTACACATTGGGGTCCCTGTGCCTAACACCTGTACAATATACTGTACACACTGGGGTCCCTGTGTCTAATACGTGTACAATATACACACTGCGGTCCCTGTGTCTAATATCTGTACAATATACTGTACACATTGGGGTCCCTGTGTCTAACACCTGTACAATATACTGTACACACTGGGGTCCCTGTGTCTAATACCTGTACAATATACTGTACACACTGGAGTCCCTGTGTCTAACACCTGTACAATATACTGTACACACTGGGGTCCCTGTGTCTAACACCTGTACAATATACTGTACACACTGGGGTCCCTGTGTCTAATACCTGTACAATATACTGTACACACTGGAGTCCCTGTGTCTAATACCTGTACAATATACTGTACACATTGGGGTCCCTGTGTCTAACACCTGTACAATATACACAGTGGAGTGCGTGTGTCGAATACGTGTACAATATACACACTGCGGTCCCTGTGTCTAATATCTGTACAATATACTGTACACATTGGGGTCCCTGTGCCTAACACCTGTACAATATACTGTAGACATTGGGGTCCCTGTGTCTAACACCTGTACAATATACACACTGGAGTCCGTGTGTCTAATACGTGTACAATATACACACTGCGGTCCCTGTGTCTAATATCTGTACAATATACTGTACACACTGGAGTCCCTGTGTCTAACACCTGTACAATATACTGTACACACTGGGGTCCCTGTGTTTAATACCTGTACAATATACTGTACGCACTGGAGTTCCTGTGTCTAACACCTGTACATTATACTGTATAGACTGGAGTCCATGTGTCTGTAACACCTGTACAATATACACACAAGAATCCCTGTGTCTAACACTTGTACAATATACACACTGGAGTCTTTGTGACTAATACCAGTACCATATAGTGTACACACTGGAGTCCCTGTGTCTAACACCTGTACAATATACTGTACACACTGGAGTTCCTGTGTCTAACTCATGTACAATATACTCTACACACTGGGATCCCTGTGTCTAATACCTGTACAATATACACACTGGAGTCCCTGTGTCTAATACCTGTACAATATACACACTGCGGTCCCTGTGTCTAATACGTGTACAATATACACACTGGAGTCCCTGTGTCTAATACCTGTACAATATACTGTACACACTGGGATCCCTGTGTCTAACACCTGTACAATATACTGTACACACTGGGGTCTCTGTGTCTAACTCCTGTACAATATACACACTGGAGTCCGTGTGTCAAATACGTGTACAATATACACACTGCGTTCCCTGTGTCTAACACCTGTACAATATACTGTACACATTGGGGTCCCTGTGTCTAACACCTGTACAATATACTGTGCACACTGGGGTCCCTGTGCCTAACACCTGTACAATATACTGTACACACTGGAGTCCCTGTGTCTAACACCTGTACAATATACTGTACACACTAGAGTCCCTGTGTCTAACACCTGTACAATATACTGTACACACTGGGGTCCCTGTGTTTAATACCTGTACAATATACACACTGGAGTCCCTGTGCCTAACACCTGTACAATATACTGTACACATTGGGGTCCCTGTGTCTAACACCTGTACAATATACTGTACACACTGGGATCCCTGTGTCTAACACCTGTACAATATACTGTACACACTGGAGTCCCTGTGTCTAACACCTGTACAATATACTGTACGCACTGGAGTCCCTGCGTCTAACACCTGTACAATATACTGTACACACTGGGATCCCTGTGTCTAACACCTGTACAATGTACACACTGGGGTCCCTATGTCTGACACCTGTACAATATACACACGGGAGCCCCTGTGTCAAATAACTGTACAATATACTGTACATACTGGAGTCCCTGTGTCGAACACCTGTACAATATACTCTACATACTGGGATCCCTGTGCCTAACACCTGTACAATATACACACTGGAGTCCCTGTGTCTAATACGTGTACAATATACAGTACACACTGGGGTCCCTATGTCTGACACCTGTACGATATACACACCAGAGTCCCTGTGTCTAACACGTGTACAATATACACACCAGAGTCCCTGTGTCTAATGCCTGTAAAACATACACAGGGGAGTCCCTGTGTCTAATACCTGTACAATATTCTGTACACACTGGGGTCCCTGTGTCTAATACCTGTACAATATACTGTACACACTGGGATCCCTGTGTCTAACACCTGTACAATATACTGTACACACTGGGGTCTCTGTGTCTAACACCTGTACAATATACACACTGGAGTCCGTGTGTCTAATATGTGTACAATATACACACTGGAGTCCCTGTGTCTAATACCTGTATAATATACTGTACACACTGGGGTCCCTGTGTCTAACACCTGTACAATATACTGTACACACTGCGGTCCCTGTGTCTAACACATGTACAATATACACACTGGAGTCCCTGTGTCTAACACATGTACAATATACACACTGGAGTCACTGTGTCTAATACCTGTACAATATACTGTACACACTGGGATCCCTGTGTCTAACACCTGTACAATATACTGTACACACTGGGGTCTCTGTGTCTAACTCCTGTACAATATACTATACACATTGGGGTCCCTGTGTCTAACACCTGTACAATATACACACTGGAGTCCGTGTGTCTAATACGTGTACAATATACACACTGCGGTCCCTGTGTCTAACACCTGTACAATATACTGTACACATTGGGGTCCCTGTGTCTAACTCCTGTACAATATACTGTACACACTGGGGTCCCTGTTTCTAACCCCTGTACAATATACTGTACACACTGGGATCCCTGTGCCTAACACCTGAACAATATACTGTACACATTGGAGTCCCTGTGTCTAACACCTGTACAAGATACTGTACACACTGGGATCCCTGTGTCTAACACCTGTACAACATACTGTACACACTGGGGTCCCTGTGTCTAACACCTGTACAATATACTGTACACACTGGAGTCCCTGTGTCTAACACCTGTACAATATACTGTACACACTGGGGTCCCTGTGTCTAACACCTGTACAATATACTGTACACACTGGAGTCCCTGTGTCTAACACCTGTACAATATACTGTACACATTGGGGTCCCTGTGTCTAACACCTGTACAATATACTGTACACACTGGGGTCCCTGTGTCTAACACCTGTACAATATACTGTACACACTGGGGTCCCTGTGTCTAACACCTGTACAATATACTGTACTCACTGGAGTCCCTGTGTCTAACTCCTGTACAATATACTGTACACACTGGAGAACCTGTGTCTAATACGTGTACAATATACTGTACACACTGGAATCCCTGTGTCTAACACCTGTACAATATACTGTACACACTGGAGTCCCTGTGTCTAACACCTGTACAATATACTGTACACACTGGAGTCCCTGTGTCTAACACCTGTACAATATACTGTACTCACTGGAGTCCCTGTGTCTAACACCTGTACAATATACTGTACACACTGGGGTCACTGTGTCTAATACCTTGCAAGATTTTCATCATTTGTGACTTCTACTTTTCGACAGGATCTGGGATAGATATTCCTGGAGCAAACATTTCACTGACTTTAAATGTACTCAGTTTATGAGAGCACAACAAATGATTTCGAGTTAGATTCAGGTTGAGGACTGTCTCAATGGTTCTGATCTGGTACTAACACTGACCCTTGACTCTAAGGTCATTGAATTCTCAATCTCAATCATTCTCTTCTGATGAATACTGCTTTCCCCAGCCAAGGTCTTTACACGACTGACACTCTCCATGGTTAAAAGTGAAATTAAAAGTCTTTCTCTCTCAGCAAACGGCATTTCCTTTAAGATTTAAAAAGGATCGAATTTCAAAACTCGAACAAACCTCTGAGGCCCTATTATTTACCTTGCTGGGTCACAAACAATCTAAATTAAAACAAAGTCTACTAATGTCATACAAAATTCAACCACACTGGATCCAGGCTTCAAACCTGGATTTGACAAAGAAATTGCCATGGTGACATTAATCTTTTATAGTTAATTATTCATTTCAGACACGTGAGACACACAGTAAAGTTCTCTCAACACTGTCCCCCGTCAAACACTCCCAGGATGGTGACAGCGCAGGGTTAGATACAGAGTAAAGCTCCCTCTACACTGTTCCCCCACCAAACACTCCCAGGACAGGCTCACCACGGGACTAGTTACAGAGTAACGCTCCCTCTACAATGTCCCCCATCAAACACTCCCATGGGCAGGGATTGCATGGGGTTAGATACAAAGTAAAGCTCTCTCTACACTGTCCCCCATCAAACACTCCCAGGACAGGGACATCACGGGGCTAGAGTCATAGAGATGTACAGCATGGAAACAGACTCTTCGGTCCAAACCGTCCATGCTGACCAGGTATCCCAACTCAATCTAGTCCCACCTGCCAGCACCTGACCCATGTTCCTCCAAACCCTTCCTATTCATATACCCATCCAAATGCCTTTTAAATGTTGCAATTGTACCAGCTTCCACCACTTCCTCTGGCAGCTCATTCCATACACGTACCACCTTCTGCGTGAAAAAGGTGCCCCTTAGGTCTCTTTTATATCTTTCACCTCTCACCCTAAACCTATGCCCTCTAGTTCTGGACTCCCCCACCCCAGGGAAAGGACTTTGTCTATTTACCCTATCCATACCCCTTATGCTTTTATAAACCTCTATAAGGTCACCCCTCAGCCTCCGACGCTCCAGGGAAAACAGCCCCAGCCTGTTCAGCCTCTCCCTGTAGCTCAAATCCTCCAACCCTGGCAACATCCTTGTAAATCTTTTCTGAACCCTTTCAAGTTTCACATCTTTCCAAAAGGAAGACCAGAATTGCATGCAATATTCCAATAGTGGCCTAACCAATGTCCTGTACAGTCGCAACATGACCTCCCACTCCTGTACTCAATACTCTGACCAATAAAGGAAAGCATACCAAACACCTTCTTCATTATCCTATCTACCTGCACCTCCACTTTCAAGGAGCTATGAACCTACATTCCAAGGTCACTTTGTTCAACAACACTCCCCAGGACCTTACCATTAAGTGTATAAATCCTGTTAAGATTTGCTTTCCCAAAATGCAGCACCTCACATTTATCTGAATTAAACTCCCTCTGCCACTTCTCAGCCCATTGGCCCATCTGATCAAGACCCTGTTGTAATCTGAGGTAACCCTCTTTGCTGTCCACTACACCTCCAATTTTGGGGTCATCTGCAAACTTACTAATTGTACCTCTTATGCTCACATCCAAATCATTTACGTAAATGATGAAAAGCAGTGGGCCCAACACCGATCCTTGTGGCACTCCACTGGTCACAGGCCTCCAGTCTGAAAAACAACCCTCCACCACCACCCTCTGTCTTCTACCTTTGAGCCAGTTCTGTATCCAAATGACTAGTTCTCCCTGTATTCCATGAGATCTAACCTTGCTAATCAGTCTCTCATGGGGAACCTTGTCGCACGCCTTACTGAAATCCAAATAGATCACATCTACTGCTCTGCCCTCATCAATCTTCTTTGTTACTTCTTCAAAAAACTCAATCAAGTTTGTGAGACATGATTTCCCACGCACAAAGCCATGTTGACTATCCCTAATCAGTCCTTGCCTTTCCAAATACATGTACATCCTGTCCCTCAGGATTCCCTCCAACAACTTGCCCACCATCGAGGTCAGTCTCACTGGTCTATGGTTCCCTGGCTTGTCTTTACCGCCCTTCTTAAACAGTGGCACCACGTTAGCCAACCTCTCATCTTCCGGCACCTCACCTGAGACTATCGATGATACAAATATCTCAGCAAGAGGCCCAGCAATCACTTCTCTAGCTTCCCACAGAGTTCTCGGGTACACCTGATCAGGTCCTGGGGATTTATCCACCTTTATGCGTTTCAAGACATCTAGCACTTCCTCCTCTGTAATCTGGACATTTTGCAAGGCGTCACCATCTATTTCCGTACAGTCTATATCTTCCATATCCTTTTCCTCAGTAAATACGATGCAAAATATTCATTTAGTATCTCCTCCATTTTCTGCAGCTCCACACAAAGGCCACCTTGCTGATCTTTGAGGGGCCCTATTCTCTCCCTAGTTACCCTTTTGTCCTTAATGTATTTGTAAAGACTCTTTGGATTCTCCTTAATTCTATTTGCCAAAGCTATCTCATGTCCCCTTTTTGCCCTCATGATTTCCCACTGCCTTTATACTCTTCGAAGGATTCACTCGATCTATCCTGTTACATATGCTTCCTTCTTTTTCTTAACCAAACCCTCAATTTCTTTCGTCATCCAGCATTCCCTATACCTACCAGCCTTCCCTTTCACCCTGACAGGAATATACTTTCTCTGGATTCTCGTTATCTCATTTCTGAGGGCTTCCCATTTTTCAGCCGTCCCTTTACCTGCGAACATCTGCCCCCAATCAGCTTTCGAAAGTTCTTGCCTAATACCGTCAAAATTGGCCTTTCTCCAATTTAGAACTTCAACTTTTAGATCTGGTCTATCCTTTTCCATCACTATTTTAAATCTAATAGAATTATGGTCGCTGACCCCAAAGTGCTCCCCCACTGACACCTCAGTCACCTGGCCTGTCTTATTTCCCAAGAGTAGGTCAAGTTTTGCTAATACTCTAGTTGGTACATCCACATACTGAATCAAAATATTTCTTGTACACACTTAAGAAATTCCCCTCCATTTAAACCCTTAACACTATGGCATTAGATACAGAGCAAAGCTCACTCTACACTGTCCCCCATCAAATACTCCCCAGGGCAGGGATAGCATGGGGTTAGATACAGAGTAAACTGTCCTCAGTATTCCAGTGATGGATACCTCCCAGACACATTTGCCTGTCTTTAGGTCTCTCTGTTCTCACTTACTGTGGGTTGGTGAGTCAAGCTCTGATGAAACAGGGTTCAGTCTGAATGGAAATGCAGGGAGGAAATGAGTGAGAAGCTGCTGAAAGTGGGGAACAAGCTGAGTGTGGGGGGCCAGGGGGTGGTGGGCGGGTATTAATGGGTGAGTCATTGTGATCTCAGCTGTGAGCTTGACCCAACAGTGAGGTCAGGGCCTGTGTGCCCGTGGGTGATTGGTGCAAACAGCGATGATGTTACTTTGACAGTTATACCCCCCGAGATGTTGTGATTGGACTTGCAGCCTGGCAGGTAACTGTGGCACAGCATATATCCACAAAGAGTACTGTGATAGCAGCCAGGATACGGGGGAGAAACAACACTGTCCCCATCCAATACTGCGTGAAATCCATGTATAACCGTGTCTGCCTGTACTGGCATGTCATTGTGTCACCACTGCCCGGTGTATGTGTCATAGGACAAGTGTTGTTTGAGGTATTGCTGCTCCGCAGTCTGTGCTGTGCCTCAGGTCTGTCTCATAGTCAGTGGTACCTGAGAGACCATTGGAAGGGCTAACCAGAAAGGGCAGTGGTCTCAGGTAACAAGGTGGTCTGTTATATAATGACAATAATCAGCAATGGAAACATGAACAAGTACGGCGACTCTAGGCAGCTCCCTTCAGTGATGAGGGGTGAGCTTCCACCCAGAAAATGGATATGACATCAACAGGGTATCTGGAGCTCAGTGTGAATAAATATTAACTCCTTCAGAACCATTACCTTATTCAACAGATTTCCTTCACAAAAGCAGATCCCCAAATGATATGTTTAGTTTTCAGTTGGAAATGTGGCCCTCCGACAGTGCGGCACTCCCTCGGCACTGACCCTCCGACAGTGCGGCACTCCCTCAGCACTGACCCTCTGACAGTGCGGCACTCCCTCAGCACTGACCCTCCGACAGTGCGGCACTCCCTCAGTACTGACCCTCCGACAGTGCGGCACTCCCTCGGCACTGACCCTCCGACAGTGCGGCACTCCCTCGGCACTGACCCTTTGACAGAGCAGCTCTCCCTCGGCACTGACCCTCTGACAGTGCGGCACTTGTTGTGGAGAAAATATAGAGAACCACCAGGAGACGCAGAGAATTTTTCAAGAAGTAGGTCTTTTATTTGCAAACAAAAAACTGTGACACCGAGAAAGCAGGTTCTTGAATGCCCATGAACCTCTGGGTCCGTGGATGTTTATATCTTTGTTTTATCATGTTTCTGTTAGCTTATCAGAATGTCCAACAATACTAATCAAAGTACCTCACTCTAGCACACAATAAATCAGTGATGTTAGCTCCCATTATCTCTTTAGTTGTACATTCTACTTAATGTTATTCTAATGTCGCGGTTAGATATTTATTGCTAACTCTGCTACAGAGATCTTCCATCCCAGACTAACCTGTCATGATAGATATTTAGCAATTCCATCTGTTACAATAGTCTCCTGTCCCAGGCTGACTCAACTAACTATTAATTAGATATTTTAATGTCATGTCCCAAATATTTACAGTCTCAATCCTGTCAGAATAACACTTAACAAAGAAACTTGTTTTATTACTTGTGTTATCTCATCTCGCCATAGTCACCTTTCAGCCTTAACCTTACTCTGCTAATTGGTGTAAGAATGTTCCACTCTGGTTATCCCATCCTGCCTTTCACAGAATACAGATTGCCAGTGGTCTTCATACTTTAACCCTTCCCATACTTTCAAGCTTTTCATTTACCATATACCCCCCTTTGAGACCTACTGCTCTCACTCAGAGAAAGAAGACAATAAGCTCAGCCTCTCTTGTGCCTAATACAAATAATGTAGGTCCCAACTCGGACTAAATCATTTTTTGGAGTCTGAGCCTTAAAGGGTTCTTCCTCCATTCCTGGGGTCCCTTGGGCCAAAAACCTGTCCTCCAATAACCAGAACAGGAAAAAAGACCCAAGATCCCTCACAATCTAGGATCCACGCGTTCTTCAGTATCATCTTCAGAAGTTTCAACTTATCGAAAAACAGGGAGGTGGGCAGAGGGGGTGGGGTGGCCTTGTTAGTTAAGAACAAAATTAAATCTATGGCACTGAATGACATAGGGTCGTATGATGTGGAGTCTGTGTGGGTGGAATTGAGGAACCACAAAGGCAAGAAAACCATAGTGGGAGTTATGTACAGACCTCCTCACAGTGGTCAGGACCAGAGGTGCAACATGTACCGGGAAATAGAGAAGGCATGTCAGAAAGGCAAGGTCACGGTGATCATGGGAGACTTCAATATGCAGGTGGACTGGGTAAATAATTTGCTAGTGGATCCAAAGAAAGGGAATTCATGGAATGCTGACAGGATGGCTTTTTGGAACAGCTTGTCATGGAGCCCACAAGAGAGCAGGCTATTCTGGACCTAGTGCTATGGAATGAACCAGACTTTATAAAAAATCTTAAAGTAAGGGAACCCTTAGGAAGTAGCGATCATAATATGGTAGAGTTCAGTCTGGAGTTTGAAAGAGAGAAGGCAAAATTGGATGTAATGGTGTTACAGTTAAACAAAGGTAATTATGAGGGCATGAGAGAGGAACTGACAAAAATAGACTGGAAGCAGAGCCTGGGGGAGACAGTAGAGCAAAAATGGCAGGAGTTTGTGGGTATAACTGAGGACACAGTACAGAGGTTCATCCCCAAGAAAAGAAAGATTAACCGGGGAGGGATTAGACAGCCATGGCTGACAAAGGAAGTCAGGAAATATATCAAAGAAAAAGAGAGATCCTATAAAGTGGCCAAGAGCACTGGGAAATCAGAAGATTGGGAAGGCTACAAAAACAAACAGAGGATAACCAAGAGTAATAAGAAAGGAGAGGATCAAATATGAAGGTAGGCTAGCCAGTAATATTAGAAATGATAGTAAAAGTTTCTTTCAATACATAAGAAACAAATGACAGGCAAAAGTAGACATTGGGCCACTTCAAACTGATGCTGGAAGCCTAGTGATGGGAGATAAGGAAATAGCAGGAGAACTTAACAAGTACTTTGCGTCAGTTTTCACAGTGGAAGACAGGAGTAATATCTCAACAATTAAAGGGAGTCAGGGGGCTGAGTGAGTATGGTTCCATTACAAAAGAGAAAGTGCTAGAAAAGCTAAAAGGTCTTAAAATTGATAAATCTCCTGGCCCTGATGGGCTACATCCTAGAGTTCTGAGGGAGGTGGCTGAGGAAATAGTGGAGGCATTGGTTGAGATCTTCCAAAAGTCACTGGAGTCAGGGAAAGTCCTGGATGATTGGAAGATCGCTGTTGTAACCCCCTTGTTCAAGAAAGGATCAAGACAAAAGATGGAAAATTATAGGCCAATTAGCCTAACCTCGGTTGTTGGTAAAATTCTAGAATCCATCATTAAGGATGAGGTTTCTAAATTCTTGGAAGAGCAGGGTCGGATTAGAACAAGTCAACATGGATTTAGTAAGGGGAGGTCATGCCTGACAAACCTGTTGGAATTCTTTGAAGAGGTGACAAGTAGGTTAGAGCAAGGAAACCCAGTGGATGTGGTCTATCTAGACTTCCAAAAGGCCTTTGATAAGATGCCACACGGGAGGCTGCTGAGCAAGGTGAGGGCCCATGGTGTTCGAGGTGAGCTACTGGGATGGATTGAGGATTGGCTGTCTGACAGAAGGCAGAGAGTTGGGATAAAAGGTTCTTTTTTGGAATGGCAGCCGGTGTCGAGCGGTGTCCCGCAGGGTTCGGTGTTGGGGCCACAGCTGTTCGCATTATATATTAATGATCTGGATGAAGGGACTGGGGGCATTCTTGTGAAGTTTGCCGATGACACGAAGTTAGGTGGACAGTCAGGTACAACTGAGGAAGTGGGGAGGCTGCAGAAGGATCTAGATAATTTGGGAGAGTGGTCCAGGAAATGGCTGATGGAATTCAATGTGAGCAAATGCGAGGTCTTGCACTTTGGAAAAAAGAATACAAGCATGGACTACTTTCTAAACGGTGAGAAAATGCATAAAGCCAAAGTACAAAGGGATCTGGGAGTGCTAGTCGAGGATTCTCTAAAGGTAAACATGCAGGTTGAGTCTGTGATTAAGAAAGTGAATGCAATGTTGTCATTTATCTCAAGAGGGTTGGAATATAAAAGCACTGTTGTGCTACTGAGACTTTATAAAGCTCTGGTTAGGCCCCATTTGGAGTACTGTGTCCAGTTTTGGTCCCCACACCTCAGGAAGGATATACTGGCACTGGAACGTGTCCAGCGGAGATTCACACGGATGATCCCTGGAATGACAGGTCTAGCATATGAGGAACGGCTGAGGATCTTGGGATTGTATTCATTGGAGTTTAGAAGACTAAGGGGAGACTTAATAGAGACATACAAGATAATACATGGCTTGGAAAGGGTGGACACTAGGAAATTGTTTCCATTAGGTGAGGAGACTAGGACCCGTGGACACAGCCTTAGAATTCGAGGGGGTAAATTCAGAACAGAAATGCGGAGACATTTCTTCAGCCAGAGAGTGGTGGGCCTGTGGAATTCATTGCCGCGGAGTGCAGTGCAGGCCAGGACGCTAAATGTCTTCAAGGCAGAGATTGATAAATTCTTGATGTCACAAGGAATTCAGGGCTACAGGGAGAATGCGGGTAAGTGGAGTTGAAATGCCCATCAGCCAATGTGGAATGGCGGAGTGAACTCGATGGGCCGAATGGCCTTACTTCCGCTCCTGTATCTTATGGTCTTATCATCGACGTCCCCTATGGACATATTCCTTGCACCGTGGCAGTTGTTAGACCATAATGATAGAGCGGTGGGGTTCCATCAGAGGAGTAAGCACTTCCTGGGGTAGCTGAGATGACTACAAGTTTCCGTGTAGTGACGCGAACTAAAAAGGATTGAATAAAAGGTAGAGCACAACAAAAGACAAAGGCAACAACAAGTAAAACCGCACCTACAATCAGACCAATCGTGACAAACCATGCTCCCCAAAATCCTAATATAGTATTCAGCCAATCAAAAGCCTGATGCCCAAACTCTGCGTTGTCTTTTACCTCCTGTTTTAGATTTGTTAGTCTTTCCATTGCTTTAGTAAAAGATCCCCCAGGGCTAGTGTTGTTAAGTATAAAGGCACAGCAATGTTCCCCAAAAATCACACAAACCCCACCTTTTTCTGCCAGTATCCAATCTAAGGCCTGTCTGCTTTGCCACGTTATTGTGGTAGTAACATCCAATTGTTCTCCCAAGGCCACAAGGACATCATCAGTATAACTGAGAAATCTCTGCTGGTTGTAATAAATGTAATTAATCCATTCAGCATTCTTGCTAACCTCTATTGTTGGGATGAGAGCTTCCCAGCCCACAGCAATCTCATTGCGGGCCTTAAACTCATTAGGAATACCTCTTGGCTGTCCGATGCTATCAATCCGAATTGTCGGATCAGGGACATACCGTCGCTTAGTTCGGTACAAAGCTGACTGTGACATCGCATCAAGCTGCGTGTGTGGTGATATAACTACCGCATGTAGAAGCATTACATGGACACAGCTGCCAGTCCAGTCAGCGGGCAGCGTCGGGCACAACCCTCCTTTCTGACCACACAGCCACCAAGAATCTGCCAGTGGGACGCGTTGAGAATTTAAAACAGTCCCAAATGTGCTGTCCACCTCGAGTTCAATCGTATTCCTGCAAAGACCCTTAAAATAGTCGACTGGTGTGAAGCCATTTCGCTTAAAGCATTCAAAACTCAACCCTTCCCATATCCTGAAAGCAGCCACGGGGAACGTGTAATTAGTCTTACGGGGGGGACCACGGGGTACTATAGCCACAACACCGTTGGAGTTACTGCCTGCCCACGTCATCCTGCTGATAAAACGTAGAAGCCTGAAGTAGGAGGCACTGGAAGGGATAATGGGATTGCCGGTAAGTTGATAAATCATCCGGGTTAAGAGGTTGGCTAGAGTGCTGCAAACGCCATTGAGTACAGGTGGTCAGGTTATAGGGCATAGGGACAACATAGTATGAGGGGGTTGCCTTAGTACACAAGAAACAGTCCTGTTTAGCCATCATTACAGCCGTATAGTTTGCCCATTGATATCACAGGCTCATACCCATATTAGGGCAGCAAGGTCTGCACTTCTAATACATCTTTGCCTCCCAGCCTGAGTGACCCTGGCATTACCAGTCCATGTCTGCCTAATCAGTGGTCTCCAAGTCTGAGTATGCAGGCCTGGCATCAGAGAGAGGGGGTATTGGGGCATCCCCCATGTCTTCCCCATCCCCACTGACAGGAGAACTATACTCCACATCTCCATCACAATCATTTCGAGAATGATCAGTATCCCCCAAGAACTTCACCTGCACCTTGTTCGGGACCCTGCTGAGGGGTACGAGCCTCCTCTGTGCCCTGCCCGTGTGCCCTGCCCGTGTGCCCTGCCTGTGTGCCCTGCCTGTGTGCCCTGCCCGTGTGCCCTGCCCGTGTGCCCTGCCCGTGTGCCCTGCCCGTGTGCCCTGCCCGTGTGCCCTGCCTGTCTCCAAGTTCCTCAGCCTCAGCTCCCCTTACCTCAGTGTTAGAGTTAGTTTGTGCCGGTGGGAGAGCATTAATACAATGATTAAGGTGGTACCATATGTGTCATCCTTCCACTTGGATGGCGGTAGGTGATGCCTTAGTCACTACGAAAGGTTCCTCTCTCCTCGTCTCATTCCAGCGTCTTCGAAAAACCCGCACGTACACCCAATCCCCGGGTTTAATATTTCCTTCCGTGTTGACAGGTGTCGGTTCCCTTTGTGTTTCCTACAGCTGGATAGTCTCATGTGTCATCGTTAGCTGCTGGTTCTCAGCTTAACCACTCCAAGCTAGGGCCTTTGTATGAGCCTCTCCACCTGGGCACTGGCATAGGTCTACCTGTGAGTGTCTCATATACGGTGTTAGATTGGTCATGTGATAACTCATTAGTGCCAATTAACCCAACTAAGGTTGGTGCTTTCACAGACCTTGTTTAACTTGGCTTTCAATGTCCCTTACCCTGTGACTGGGGATGATACACACGCCCAAACCTCTGTTTAATTCTCAAACATTGCAGCACCAACTTAACTACTTTCTGAATGAAGGCAAACCCATTGTCTGAACTAATTTTCGACGGTATACCAAACCTTGGGATAACTTCATTCGTCAGAAATTTCACTACTGTCCCAGCTCCTGACTTCAACCTTATTTCCCCTGGGTTAGCTGATTTCACTCTCCCCAGATCTGTATCATGCTGTGACCACAAAATAGCTGGTAATGCATCCAATCGCTCATTACCACATTGATCACCTTCCTCCACTGTCTCTGACATGCTCCGATGGGGTGTTACCTTGACTTCCTTCCGATTCCCTGTCAAGTTGCAGATTGCTAGGATTTTAATATAGCTGCCATTCCCCAGATTCCCAAACCCCTGTTGTGAGCATATGCCATTCCCTGACTGTTTGTACATGCCTGGCCATAGGTCCTAAGTCTTTAGATTGATATCCCTTATTTCCCAGTGAGGTTACATGTGGTGCGGCACCTGGTACTCTATCCCACTTTTCCAGGAACACATTTCTCTCTATTTGCAGGATCACTCTCTGCTCCCCTAATACTATTGCTTCACTTCTCAAATGTTGTGGAGCAGTGACTTCCTGCTGCCACTGCCTCTCTAACACCTCATCCTAACACTCATCAAATCTCACTGTACAGTGCAGCTCAGACTTAGGTGGTCTTGCTTTAGTCAACATCGTCAACACTTCTGCTTCCCACATCCCCCAAATGTCTTGAATATCACTTGCAATATCCCCTGTCCAATAAACATTAACATCATGAACATCTTGCATCACTGATTGTGTATTGGCCTTTTCTATGACCAAGCCCTGCTGTGTGCACTCCAACCTTACCAGGTAAAAACACTGACTGCAGATGCTGGAAACCAGATTCTGGTTGGACATTCCAGACTCCAAGGAGTCAGTACCACTAATCCAGAGATTTCGCTGCTCCTTGGATGCTGCCTGAACTGCTGTGCTCTTCCAGCACCACTAATCCAGCACTCCAATCTTACCTCTAACTGTAGTAAAGCATCTTTACCTAACAAGTTAATTGGCATCTCTTTAGACACTAGTATCAGCAGAACTATCTCCCTACCTTCCATTTCTAATCTTACTGGAGCTGTAAATCGGGTTAACCGTGATTTCCCCGAGAACCCTACAATTTTAACAAATTTACTTGAGACAGGAAGGTGAGAGGTGCACCATGGCTGTACACGGGTGTATGTAGCTCCAGTATCCATCATCACCGGTGTCTGCTGCCCTTCTATATTAACTTGTATTACTCCCATACTACTACAGGGTAGTGCCCCTTGCCACCCAGGTTCTCAGGCCATCCCTAAAACATCCCATATGGGTTAACAGGTCCTGCTGGGCCTGTAGGTGTCTGGGAAGTGGCCACTGGAGATTCCCACCATCCAGGCCCACTGTAGGGCAGAGAGGGCCCGGTCCAATAAGGGCAATTCCTCCTAAAGTGGCCTGGTTGATGGCATCCCAAGCACATCAGTTCTGGGCCCCCTTGAGCCTGATTATTTATCATGTACCTTAGTCCCCCATTCCTAGGTCCCTGTCCTTGGGGACCCCAGTTCTATTTAGGCTGCTGTTTAAATCTGTCCTGCCCCGGATACGTCACCTGTGGGACAGCTTCTCTAAAACCCTCCATTGCTGGTGTGGGACTTTCTGGCCCCTGTCTGGTTACCTGATAGAACTCCCCTTGTGCCGGCACTTGGTTCATGCCAGTGTTGATTACTGTGTCGGTTCTTACTGGCAACATCTTTTTAGCCTTCTCTTTTTCTTTCTTTTTCAGCTTTTCGAGCTGCATTTGCACCAGCTTCCTTTGCACCTCCTCCTGCTGTTCACACAGTTTCTCTTTGTCTTTTCGAAACCTTTCAACTGTATGAGCTACATGATCTCTAAATTCCTGGTGGCTCATTGATGATGTCAGACCCCCCACCTCCTCCAGCCTTGACCTGACTTGGGATGGCATTGTCTCAATGATGGAATTTCGGAATATTGTGGTCAGCAACTGATCAGTCTCTATGTCTTGCTCTGTTTCCAGCCTCCACTTCCTTATCTGTTTCTCCAAGTAGGCAGCCGGGTTTTCACTTTTTCCCAGTGGATCCCCTCTCAGAACCTGGGAGTCCGTTTTGGGTGGATAACAGTCTCTTAAGGCCTGCTGTACATTCTGTCTCACTCGATCAAACCCGACCCCATCAATCATTGGATTGTCTGCCGCATCTTTCCAACGGGCTCAGACCATTATTTCCTTTAACTTCAGGAGCCCTACCAACCTCACCAGTGCCTTCAAGTCTCCGATAGCCAGCAATTGCCCTGTGGTTTCATCTTCAAAAGCCCTGATCCCCTTTCCCACTCCCTCATGTAAACTGGGCAGCACATTCTTCAGCCTTTCCAGATCCTGAGTTCCCCAAGGAATGTATTGTGGGTTTCTCCCCTCTTTTATAAGGAGCAGTAGCATCCTTCCCTGTTGGCCCTTTTTCCCTTTACTGACATTAATTCTCAATAAACCCCCCTCGGGCTCTGAGTCCAATGCTATTTCTAATTCCTCCCATTCGTTAGGTACTGGGGCCTTTTTCTCTCTTTGTCTCTCATCAGCCCTTTCTGCTTGTTTTGTGTCACTTTCACAGCTTTTCTCTTCAGCCCTCCTTTCGTATCGCCATGAGTATTCCTCAATTGCTTTTTGTTCCCTTAGCCCATGCAGCTCACTAATCTCATGTTTCAGCTCTTCCTGCTCTCATTGTACGGCTTCGATTTGCTTCTGCTCGTCCCTTTTCTCTCTTTCTCTTCTTTCCCTTAGTTCATTTTTGTATTCCACACTTCCATCCCATTCGAACTGTCCCTCTATTTCTACTGTTCCCTTTATTACTGGACACTGCTTCAATGCCTCTTCATTCGAGTAGGGAGAAGGTCTATTCAACTCCTCTGCATCTGGGTACAGAGAGGGAGAGGCGGGGGCGGGGGGGGGGGGAGGGGTGGAGGGGGGGGGGGGAAGCTGATTCCTGCTTTTCTGTTTCCTGTAACTACTCAGCTTGTTCTTTTAGAGTCAGGGATGTACAGCACGGAAACAGACCCTTCGGTCCAACCCGTCTTTGCCGACCAGATACCCCAACCCAATCTAGTCCCACCTGCCAGCACCCGGCCCATATCCCTCCAAACCCTTCCTATTCATATACCGATCTAAATGCCTCTTAAATGTTGTATTTGTACCAGCCTCCACCACATCCTCTGGCAGCTCATTCCATACACGTACCACCCTCTGTGTGAAAAAGTTGCCCCTTAGGTCTCTTTTATATCTTTCCCCTCTCACCCTAAACCTATGCCCTCTAGTCTGGACTCCCCAACCCCACGGAAAAGACTTTGTCTATTTATCCTATCCATGCCCCTCATAATTTTGTAAACCTCTATGAGGTCACCCCACAGCCTCTGACGCTCCAGGGAAAACAGCGCCAGCCTGTTCAGCCTCTCCCTGTAGCTCAGATCCTCCAACCCTGGCAACATCCTTGTAAATCTTTTCTCAACCCTTTCAAGTTTCACAACATCTTTCTGATAGGAAGGAGACCAGAATTGCACGCAATATTCCAACAGTGGCCTAACCAATGTCCTGTACAGCTGCAACATGACCTCCCACCTCCTGTACTCAATACTCTGACCAATAAAGGAAAGCATACCAAACACCTTCTTCATTATCCTATCTATCTACGACTCCACTTTCAAGGAGCTATGAACCTGTATTCCAATGTCTCTTTGTTCAGCAACACTCCCTAGGACCTTACCATTAAGTGTATAAGTCCTGCTAAGGTTTGCTTTCCCAAAATGCAGCACCTCGCATTTATCTGAATTAAACTCCATCTGCCACTTCTCAGCCCATTGGCCCATCTGGTCCAGATCCTGTTGTAATCTGAGGTAACCCTCTTTGCTGTCCACTACACCTCCAATTTTGGTGTCATCTGCAAACTTACTAACTGTACCTCTTATGCTCACATCCAAATCATTTATGTCAATGACAAAAAGTAGAGGACCCAGCACCGATCCTTGTGGCACTCCACTGGTCACAGGCCTCCAGTCTGAAAAACAACCCTCCACCACCACCCTCTGTCTTCTACCTTTGAGCCAGTTCTGTATCCAAATGGCGAGTTCTCCCTGTATTCCGTGAGATCTAACCTTGCCAACCAGTCTCCCATGGGGAACCTTGTCGAATGCCTTACTGAAGTCCATATAGATCACATGTCACAATCTACTGTCATCAATCTTCGTTGTTACTTCTTCAAAAAACTCAATCAAGTTTGTGAGACATGATTTCCCACGCACAAAGCCATGTTTGCAGCTTTCCTATTCACCACAGATGCCTGACGAGCTACCTTCAGCTCCTCACCCTCTCTCCTGAAAAGTTTCAGTATTCCCATCTCCTGATCTATTTTTAAATTTATCTTTCGGGTTATCGTTCTTAATTAGTCCTTCCATCTCATTGCACATGTATATATACATCAAAGGTACCTTCCTTTGGCCGCTTAGTCAATAAATCCTGAATTCTTTGTTCCCATTTCTCAGAATTTTTTACAATATCATTTCTTTTCTTAGGATTACTAAGGAAGTGGAATCCCTGGTCCAGAAGAAGGCAGCTTATGTTAGGACAAAATGTGAAAACTCAGTTAGGGCGCTTGACGGTTACAAGGAAGTCAGGAAAGACCTAAAAAGAGAGCTCAGCAGAGCCAGGAGGGGAAATGCATGAGAAGTTATTGGTGGATAGGATCAGGGTTAACCCTCAGGCTTTCCACAGGCATGTCAGGAATAAAAGAATGACAAGAGTTAAATTAGGGCCAATCAAGGATAATAGTGGGAAGTTGTGTGTGGAGTCAGAGGAGATAGGGGAAGCAATAAATAAATATTTTTCGACAGTGTTCACTATAGAAAATAAAAATGTTGGCGAGGAAGATACAGAGACACTCGCATCTAGACTAGAAGAGATTGAGGTTCACAAGGAAGAGGTATTAGAAATATTGCAGAGTGTGAAAATAGACAAGTCCCCTGGGCCGGATGGGATCTATCCTAGGATCCTCTGGGAAGCAAGGGAAGAGAATGCCGAGCTTTTGGCATTGATCTTCAAATCATCATTGTCTACAAGGAATAGTGCCTGAGGACTGGAGGATGGCAAATGTGGTTCCCCTGTTCAAGAAGGGGAGTGAGAGACAACCCTGGTAATTATAGACCAGTGAGCCTTACTTCAGTTGTTGGGAAAGTGTTGGGGGAAAAGGTTATAAGAGACAGGATTTATAGCCATTTAGAAAAGAATAATCTGATCAGGGACAGTCAGCACGGTTTTGTGAAGTATAGGTTGTGCCTAACGAATCTTATTGAGTTTCTTGACAAAGTGACCAAACAGGTAGATGAGAGTAAACTGGTTGATGTGGGTACATAGATTTCAGCAAGGCGTTCGATAAGGTTCCCCACAGTAGGCTATTGTACAAAATGTGGAGGAATGGGATTGTGGGAGATATAGCAGTTTGGATCAGTAATTGGCTTGCTGAAAGAAGACAGAGGGTGGTGGTTGGTGGAACATGTTCATCCTGGAGTCCAGTTACCAGTGGTGTACCTCAAGGGTCGGTGTTAGGTCCACTGCTGTTCGTCATTTTTATAAACGACCTGGATGAGGGTGTAGAAGGGTGAGTTAGTAAATTTGCAGACGACACTAAGGTCGGTGGAGTTGTGGATAGTGACGAAGGATGTAGTAGGTTGCAGAGAGAAATAGATAGGATGTAGAGCTGGGCTGAGAGGTGGCAAATGGAATTTAATGTGGACAAGTGTGAGGTGATACACTTTGGTCGGAGTAACCGCAATGCAAAGTATTGGGCTAATGGTAAGATTCTTGGTAGTGTAGATGAGCAGAGAGATCTTGGTGTCCATGTACACAGATCCCTGAAAGTTGCCACCAACGTTGACAGGGTTGTTAAGAAGGCAGTGTTTTTGGCCTATATTAATAGAGGGATTGAGTTCCAGAACCAGGAGGTTATGCTGCAGCTGTACAAAGCTCTGGTACAGCCACACTTGGAATATTATGTACAGTTCTGGTCACCACATTATAAGAAGGATGTGGAAGCTTTGGAAAGGGTGTAGAGGAGATTTACTAGGATGTTGCCTGGTATGGAGGGAAGGTCTTACGAGGAAAGGCTGAGGGACTTGAGGCTGTTCTTGTTAGAGAGAAGAAGGTTGAGAGGTGATTTAATAGAGACACATAAGATAATCAGAGGGTTAGATAGGGTGGACAGGGAGACCCTTTTTCCAAGTATGGGGACGGCGAACACGAGGGGACACAACTTTAAAGTGAGGGGAGATAGGTATAAGACAGATGGCAGAGGCAGTTTCTTTACTCAGAGAGTAGTAAGGGTATGGAATGCTTTGCCTGCAATGGTAGTAGATTCGCCAAGTTTAAGTGCAATTAAGTTGTCATTGGACAGGCATATGGACGTACATGGAATAGTGTAGGTGGGATGGGCTTCAGATTAGTATGACAGGGCGGTGCAACATCGAGGGCCGAAGGGCCTGTACTGTGCTGTAATGTTCTATGTTCTATGAAATTTCTTACTCAGTATCTCAACTGTAGTCCCTTTATCCATCCTACAATATATTTCAGTTCCAACTAATATATTATCTTTGCTCTCATAAATCATTTCCTCATACCATTCAAGTCTGGTTGTGCTTTGTTCAACAGTATAAGTAATTCCTACCTTTATACATTGCAATTGTTCCTTACCAATCTAAGAATTTCTAAACGTCCTCAATTGCAGCTCATTAATACAAACAACCTATTCTCATTCATTCAACCTCAACCAATCTAACACTGCACCTTCAAAATGCTCCAATCACTAATGGCTTCTTGAGAAGTTTCTCTTTCAAAATAAAACTAATCTTAAATTCTTACAGTGCAAAATAAAATCAAAATACCCCTGGATCTTGAGCTCCAGCGAAACAAAACACAAACAGTTAACCACCAACAAACAATTATGCATACAAATCAGATCACAATGATTAAACTATAAACTCTCTATATCTCTCTCACACACAGACACACCTTTGATGCTAACAGCCAAGAACTCTGTTGTGAATCAATTGCTGTCAGCCAGAGCCTTACTTAAACAGAACCTTTGATAATTTCCAAAACTCCTATTATCCTACAGGCCTTATCTAAAACATTTAACAGTCCAGTAACACTATGACTATTCTGTGCTATTTTACTTTTAATTATCCACTACCAATCTGCCAGCTTTCCAAACAGGTCTATCAGTGCTTCCAGTAAAACAATTTCCCCTTCTTTACTCTGCCCTATCTATCTATAGGGTCTTATATTTCTGCCCTATCTATCTATAAAGTCTTTTATACACCACGTGGAATTTTTACTCATCAATTGTTACGTTCTATTCTTACTCATCCCTTACCCCACTGTACAGTTTTCTTGACCAATTCTCCACGTCTCCTTCAGCAGCAATTTACCCCTCACCTTTGGATCTTGGATCGAAGAGACCCCCCAGCAGGTTCCTGCATCTCCAAGTTCCTAAGGACCACTCCAAGCCAACAGAATATAGTCCGAATTCACAGCAAAAATGCTAAACATTTTTTTTTGTTGGGTCCCTTTATTCTGTCAGACTCGGCAGTGCCCCTGGTGAACCGAGAAGCGTCCTGTTACTGCCGCCCTCCTCCCAGGTGGGTCTCTGCATGATCCTGCTCGCAGCGCCAAATTTGTTGTGGAGAAAATATAGTGAACCACCAGAAGACGCAGAGAGTTCTTCAAGAAATAGGTCTTTTATTTGCAAACAAAAAACTGTGACACTGAGAAAGCTGATTCTCAGGATCTTTGGATTTTAATTTTTTTTATCATGTTTCTGTTAGCTTGTCAGAATGTCCAACGATATTAATCAAAGTACCTCACTCTAGTACACAATAAATCAGTGATGTTAGTTCCCATTATCTCTTTAGTTGTACATTCTACTTAATGTTATTCTAATGTCACGGTTAGATATTTATTGCTAACTCTACTACAGAGATCTTCCACCCCAGACTAACCTGTCATGATAGATATTTAGCTATTCCATCTGTTACAATAGTCTCCTGTCCCAGGCTGACTCAACTAACTATTAGATATTTTAATGTCATGTCCCAAATATTTACAGTCTCAATCCTGTCAGAGTAACACTTAACAGAGAAACTTGTTTTATTACTTGTGTTACCTCATCTCGCCATAGTCACCTTTCAGCCTTAACCTTACTCTGCTAATTGGTGTAAGAATGTTCCACTCTGGTTATCCCATCCTGCCTTTCACAGAATACAGATTGCCAGTGGTCTTCATACTTTAACCCTTCCCATGCTTTCAATATTTTCCATCCACTCCCTCAGCACTGACCCTCCGACACGGCCGCACTCCCTCAGTAATGTTGTCTGGGGGAGTGTGTCTCTAGGACCCTGCGGACTCCCTCAGTAATGTTGACTGGGGGATTGTGTCTCTAGGACCCTGCGGACTCCCTCATTAATGTTGACTGGGGGAGTGTGTCTCTAGGACCCTGCGGACTCCCTCAGTAATGTTATCTGGGGGAGTGTGTCTCTAGGACCCTGCGGACTCCCTCAGTTATGTTGACTGGGGGAGTGTGTCTCTAGGACCCTGTGGACTCCCTCAGTAATGGTGTTTGGGGGAGTGTGTCTCTAGGACCCTGCGGACTCCCTCATTAATGTTGACTGGGGGATTGTGTCTCTAGGACCCTGTGGACTCCCTCAGTAATGGTGTTTGGGGGAGTGTGTCTCTAGGACCCTGCGGACTCCCTCATTAATGTTGTCTGGGGGAGTGTGTCTCTAGGACCCTGCGGACTCCCTCATTAATGTTGACTGGGGGAGTGTGTCTCTAGGACCCTGCGGACTCCCTCAGTAATGTTGACTGGGGGAGTGTGTCTCTAGGACCCTGCGGACTCCCTCAGTAATGTTGACTGGGGGAGTGTGTCTCTAGGACCCTGCGGACTCCCTCATTAATGTTGACTGGGGGATTGTGTCTCTAGGACCCTGCGGACTCCCTCAGTAATGTTATCTGGGGGAGTGTGTCTCTAGGACCCTGCGGACTCCCTCAGTAATGTTGATTGGGGGAGTGTGTCTCTAGGACCCTGCGGACTCCCTCAGTAATGTTGACTGGGGGAGTGTGTCTCTAGGACCCTGCGGACTCCCTCATTAATGTTGACTGGGGGATTGTGTCTCTAGGACCCTGCGGACTCCCTCAGTAATGTTGATTGGGGGAGTGTGTCTCTAGGACCCTGCGGACTCCCTCAGTAATGTTGATTGGGGGAGTGTGTCTCTAGGACCCTGCGGACTCCCTCAGTAATGTTGACTGGGGGAGTGTGTCTCTAGGACCCTGCGGACTCCCTCAGTTATGTTGACTGGGGGAGTGTGTCTCTAGGACCCTGCGGACTCCCTCAGTAATGTTGACTGGGGGAGTGTGTCTCTAGGACCCTGTGGACTCCCTCAGTTATGTTGACTGGGGGAGTGTGTCTCTCGGACCCTGTGGACTCCCTCAGTAATGGTGTTTGGGGGAGTGTGTCTCTAGGACCCTGCGGACTCCCTCAGTAATGTTGACTGGGGGAGTGTGTCTCTAGGACCCTGCGGACTCCCTCAGTAATGTTGTCTGGGGGAGTGTGTCTCTAGGACCCTGCGGACTCCCTCAGTAATGTTGTCTGGGGGAGTGTGTCTCTAGGACCCTGCGGACTCCCTCAGTAATGTTGTCTGGGGGAGTGTGTCTCTAGGACCCTGCGGACTCCCTCAGTAATGTTATCTGGGGGAGTGTGTCTCTAGGACCCAATACTCACCAGACCCTGGGAACTGTTGGGACGGTATTCCTGCTCAGCTTCTGGAAGTTTCCATGGGCCTTGACCAATCAGGAGACACCGAGTTAATAGTGAGGGGTCAGAGTGAGGGGTGTGGAGGCAGCAGCAGGTCACCCCCCCCCCCCCACCCCTTGGGGCAAAGGGTCGATTAAATAACACAGTCATCATCATAAAGCAGGAGATTTAGAGGGGGGGGGGGGTTTGAGGAAAGGGGTTTTGTTTCTCCGAAGATGGTGGGAATCTGGGATGAACTCCCTGGGAATGACACCTTTAGAAAGGACTTGGATCAACAAGTGAAATATCCTCACATTCCAGGCCCCAGGACAACTGCTGGAAACTGGGGATCGTGTGGATTTAGTGTAACTTCGCCCTTGCAGACTCAACCGGCCCAAGGGTCTTTTGCTCACTGTATGATTCTACATTCGCTGGAATTTATAAGAATAAGAGGGGACCCCTTAGAAATTTGTAAACTCCACAGGGTAAATGTGGGAAGAATATTCCTAGAGACTGAACTCAGGGGCTTCCAGTCTGAGGTTACAGGGACAGCCATTCCAGGCTGAGATGTGGAGAAATGTCTTCAGGCAGAGGTTGGGAGCCTGTGGAATTCACTGCCATATGGAGCAGTTGAAGTCAAAACATTGAATGTTTCCAAGGAGGAGGGAGATCTGGTTTTGGGGGCTAAAAGGATCAAAGGGAATTGGGAGGAAGCAGGATCAGGGGACTAAGTTGATGATCATTATTATCTCCATCTTTAGGAACCTGTGCCTTCACCTTCCCAATGAATCTCACCTGAGACACTTCCCCCAATGTTCTCTGAAGGTCAGAGCGTCTCGCAGCCACTGACTCTCTGCAGCTTCCCCGTGGGCCATATGCTGAGAGGTTCCATGTTGGGGCTGGGAGACAGTGTGGAGGGAGAGTGAGGCAGAGACCCCTCTTGGAGCTGTGCTCACTGCACTGAGGGCCGATGGAGCCTCCTTCCCCGAGCTCACAGTATCCTCGCCTGGAAAATGACTGAGCTCAGCCACAGCTTCTCGAGTTGTGACAGCAGCAGGAACATGGGAACCAATGGATTCCCCAGGAACATCCAAGTGGAAAGGGATAGCTCAGGGAGGGAGCTGCAGCTCTCTGTCACTGTTGGTGCTCCCTGCAATTGGAAGAGTTTAGGCTCTTTTTTTTTGTTTTGCTGAGTATTTCCAGCAGGAAGAAATAGACTTGACACAGAAATGTTTGTGTAAATCAGCTTTATTGAGAAAAAGTCAGGGCAGGTTTATCAACTTCTTACATCAGCTTTGTCAACAAACTGGACAGTGATTTACAGTTTAATGTGAAATATATTCACATGGAACACCAAACTAACAAGATGGGGTGTCTGAGAGGTTTGAATTTTTGATCTTTGAGCCTCTCTCTCTCTCTCTCTCTCTCTCTCTGTCTCTCTCTCTATCTGTCTTCTTCTCTCTCTTTCCCTCCCTCTCTCCCTTGCTCTCTCCCATCATCTCTTTCTCTCTCTCCCTCCCTCTCCCTCTCCCCCTACCCCTCTCTCTCTCCCCCTATCACCCATCCCTCTCTCTCCCTCTCTCATTTCATTCTTAGTTCTGAATGATCTCTCCATCCCATGAAAAGACACACCCCTTCTTCACCACATTCATTACCAGCCCTGTGTCAGTGCTGACACATTCCCGAAGCAGTGAGGATTAAACTTTGATATTTACCCAGCGACTGGTTTTCCTGTTCTGTTTGGGAGTGTGTGAGGAGGTAATGAACGTGTTTCACTTCACTAGTGAGAGATCTGTCAGGTCCCCCAGAGCAGTCCAGGAGGAGCTGAGAAACAGTGAGGGTAAGGACCTTCCCCAGTCAAAGAACAAAGAAAATTTACAGCCCAGGAACAGGCCCTTCGGCCCTCCAAGCCTGAGCCGATCCAAATCTACTGTCTAAACCTATTGTCAAATTCCTGAGCATCTGTATCCCTCTGCTCCCCACCTACTCGTGCATCTGTCCAGACGCATCTTAAACGAATCTATCGTGCCTGCCTCTACCACCTCTGCTGGCAACGCATTCCAAACACCCACCACCCTCAGTGTAAAGTATTTTCCGTGTGTATCCCCCTTAAACGTTTTGCCTCTCACCTTGAAAGCGTGACCTCTCGTTGTTGAATCCTTCACCCTGGGATAAAGCTCGTCTCTATCCACCCTGTCTATATCCTTCATGATTTTATAAACCTCAATCAGGTCCCTCCTCAATCTCCCTTTTTCTAATGAAAACAATCCTAACCTACTCAACCTCTCTTCATAGCTAACATTTTCCATACCAGGCAACATCCTCGTAAACCTTCTCTGCACCCTCTTCAAATCCTTTTGGTAATGTGGCAACCAGAACTGTACATAGTATTTTAAATGTGGCCGAACTAATGTCTTGTACAACTTTAACATGACTTGCCAGCTCTTCTACTCAATACCCCGTCCAATGAAGGCAAGCATTCTATATACCTTCTTGACCACTCTATCCACCTGTGCAGCAACCTTCAGGGTACAATGGACCTGCACTCCCAGATCTCTCTGCCCATCAACTTTTCCCAAGGTTCTTCTGTTCATTGTATAATTCACTCTAGAATTAGACTTGCCCAAATCATCACCTCACATTTGTCTGGATTGAACTCCATCTGCCACTTCTCCGCCCAACTCTCCAGTCTATCTATATCCTCCTGTATTCTTTGACAGTCCCTTATACTTTCTGCTACTCCACCAATCTTTGTGTCATCTGCAAACTTGCTGATCATACCAACAGTGCCCTCTTCCAGATCATTTATGTATATTACAAACAACAGTGACCCCAGCACTGACCCCTGTGGAACACCACTGGTCACCTTTCTCCATTTCGAGAAACTCCCTTCAACTACTACTCTCTGTCTCCTGGTGCTCAACCAGTTCTTTATCCACCTAGCTAGAACACCCTGCACACCATGTGACTTCACTTGCTCCATTAGTTTACCATGGGGAACCTTATACATGTAAACTCCATGTATATGACATCAACAGCCCTTCCTTTATCTATCAACTTAGTCACTTCCTCAAATAACTCTATTAAGTTGGTAAGGCACAATCTCCCCGTACAAAACCACGTTGCCTATCACTGATAAGCCCAATCTTTTCTAAATATAAATAGATCCTATCCCTCAGTACCATCTCCAGCAACCTTCCCACCACTGACATCAGGCTCACTGGTCTGTAGTTACCCAGAATATCCCTACTACCCTTCTTGTACAGGGGGCAACATGAGCAACCTTCCAGTCCTCTGGCACCTCACCTGTATTTAAGGATGTCACAAAGATATCTGTCAGGGCCCCAGCTATTTCCTCTCTCACCTCCCTCAGCACTCTGGGATAGATCCCATCTGGTCCTGGGGATTTGTCCACCTTAATAACCTCTAGCCTACCCAACACACCTTCCCAACTTGTGTCAACATGATCTAGACTAATCCAACTTCTATCTCTAATCTCAACATTCATCATGTCCCTCTCCTCAGTGAACACTGATGCAAAGTTATCATTCCGAATCTCACCCATTCTCTCAGGTTCGACACACAGCCTTCCTTCATTATTCTTTAGTGGACCAATCCTTTCTCCAGTTACCCTCTTGCTTCTTATATAAGAATAAAAAGCTTTGGGATTCTCCTTAATTCTGCTCATTAAAGCTATTTCATGACCCCTTTTAGCCCACCTGATTCCTTGTTTAAGACTTGTACTCTTCTGATATTCCTCCAGGGCCTGATCTGTTCTTAGCTGCCTAGACCTTATGTACGCTTCCCTTTTCCTCTTGGCTAGTCGTACAATTTCTCCTGTCATCCACGGTTCACGAATCTTGCCTTTCCTATCCTTTGCCTTCAACAGAACATGCCTATCCTGTACTATCTTTACTCTATCTTTGAAACCCTCCCACGTATCAAATGTGGACATCCTTTCAAATAGCTGTGTCCAATCCACATTTCTGAGCTCCTACGTAATTTTGATATTATTGGCCTTGGCCTAGTTTAGTACTCTTCCCTTAGGACCACTCTCATCTTTGTCTATGAGTATTCTAAGATTTGTGGTCACTGTTCCCAAAGAAATCCCCCTCACCACAACTTCTACCAGCTGTCTTGGCTCGTTGCCCAGTACCAGGTCCAATATGGCCTCTTCCCTCGTTGGACTATTGACAACTGTCTTTCTGTAAGAAGGCAGCGAGTGGTGGTTGATGGAAAATATTCAATCTGGAGTCCAGTTACTAGTGGTGTACCACAAGGATCTGTTTTGGGACCAATGCTGTTTGTCATTTTTATAAATGACTTAGACACAGGCATAGGTGGATGGATTAGTAAATTTGCAGATGACACTAAAGTCGGTGGAGTAGTGGACAGTTTGGAAGAATGTTACAGGTTGCAGGGGAACTTGGATAAACTGCAGAATTGGGCTGAGAGATAGCAAATGGAGTTCAATGCAGCTAAATGTGAGGTGATTCACTTTGGGAAGAATAACAGTAAGGCAGAATACTGGGTCAGTGGAAAGATTCTTGGTAGTGTGGATGTGCAGAGGGATCTTGGACTCCATGTGCGTAGATCCCTGAAAGTTGCCACCCAGGTGGATAGTGCTGTTAAGAAGGCATAAGGTGTGTTAGGTTTCATTGGGAGAGGGATTGAGTTCCGGAGCCGCAATATCATGCTGCAACTATACAAAACGCTGGTGCAGCCACACTTGGAATATTGTGTACAGTTCTGGTCACCCCATTACAGGAAGGATGTGGAAGCATTGGAAAAGGTGCAGAGGAGGTTTACCAGGATGTTGCCTGGTCTGGAGGGAAGATCTTGTGAAGAAAGGCAGAAAGACTTGGGTCTGTTCTCATTGGAAAGAAGAAGGCTCAAGGGGGATTTGATAGAGACATACAAGATGATCAGAGGATTAGATAGGGTAGACAGTGAAAGACTTTTTCCTAGGATGATGACATCAGCTTGTATGAGGGGGCATAACTACAAATTGAGGGGTGATAGATTTAAGACAGATGTCAGAGGCAGGTTCTTTACTCAGAGAGTGGTAAGGGTGTAGAATGCCCTACCTGCTAATGTAGTTAACTCAGTCACATTAGGGAGATTTAAACAATCCTTAGATAAGCACATGGATGACGATGGGATAGTGTTAGGGGATGAACTGAGAATAGTTCACAACATCGAGGGCAGAAGGGCCTGTTCTGCGCTGGATTGTTCTATGTTCTATACTGCTCTAGAAAACTCTCCTGGACGCTTTTTACAAATTCTACCCCATCCAGATCTCTGACGCTAAGTGTATCCCAGTCAATGTTGGGAAAATTAAAATCTCCCATCACCAACACCCTATTGCCTCTACATCTTTCCATAATCGGTTTTCCTATTTGTTCTTCTACCTCACGCTCACTGTTGGGAGGCCTGTAATACAGCCCCAACAATGTAACTGCACCCTTCTTATTTCTCAGCTCCACCTATAATACCTCACTACTCAAGACCTCCATAGTGTCTTCCTTTAGCAGAGCCGTGATATCATCCCTGACCAGCAATGCAACTCCACCCCCCTTTTACTTCCCTCCCTCACCTGTCTAAAGTCTCTATATCCTGGAATATTTATGCCCTTCCTTCAACCAAGTCTCTGTGATTGCAATAATGTCATACTCCCAGGCACCAATCCAAGCTTGAAGTTCATCTGCCTTACACACTATACTCCTTGCATTAAAGTAGATGCATTTCAGACCACCAGTTTTTTTGCGTTCACCTGCTGTCTGCCCACTCTTCCCCTTATTAATTGTATCTTCATGATTCTTACAGTCTCCACCTCGCTGCCTACTTGTTTTCTCTTCTGGTTCCCAGCCCCCTGCCACATTAGTTTAAAACCTCCCCAACAGCAGGAGCAAAAACTCCCCCAAGAACATTAGTTCCAGTCTGATTCAGATGTAGACCGTCCATTTTGTAATAGTCCCACCTTCCCCAGAACTGGTCCCAATGTCCAACAAATCTGAACCCCTCCCTCCTACACCATTTCTCTAGCCACGTGTTCATCCTGCCTATTTTTTCATTTCTACCCTGGCTAGCACGTGGCACTGGTAGGAATCCCGAGATCAATACCTTTGAAGCTCCCTGAATTCTTCTTTCAGGACCTCATCTTGTTTTCTACTTTTATTGTTGGTGCCTATATCCACCAAACCAACTGTCAGTTATGGAGTCATAGAGTCATACAGCATAGAAACAGACCCTTCGGTCCAACCCGTCCATGCCGACCAGATATCCCAACCCAATCTAGTCCCACCTGCCAGCACCCAGCCCATATCCCTCCAAACCCTTCCTATTCATACACCCATCCAAATGCCTCTTAAATGTTGTAATTGTACCAGCTTCCACCACTTCCTCTGTCAGCTCATTCCATACACGTACCACCTTCTGCGTGAAAAAGGTGCCCCTTAGGTCTCTTTTATATCTTTCCCCTCTCACCCTAAACCTATGCCCTCTAGTCTGGACTCCCCAACCCCACGGAAAAGACTTTGTCTATTTATCCTATCCATGCCCCTCATAATTTTGTGAACCTCTATAAGGTCACCCCTCAGCCTCCGACGCTCCAGGGAAAACAGCCCCAGCCTGTTCAGCCTCTCTCTGTAGCTCAGATCCTCCAACCCTGGCAACATCCTTGTAAATCTTTTCTGAACCCTTTCAAGTTTCACAACATCTTTCCGATAGGAGGGAGACCAGAATTGCACGCAATATTCCAACAGTGGCCTAACCAATGTCCTGTACAGCCGCAACATGACCTCCCACCTCCTGTACTCAATACTCTGACAAGAAAGGAAAGCATACCAAACGCCTTCTTCACTATCCTATCTACCTGCAACTCCACTTTCAAGGAGCTATGAACCTGCACTCCAAGGTCCCTTTGTTCAGCAACACTCCCTAGGACCTTACCATTAAGTGTATAAGTCCTGCTAAGATTTGCTTTCCCAAAATGCAGCACCTCGCATTTATCTGAATTAAGCTCCATCTGCCACTTCTCAGCCCAGTGGCCCATCTGGTCCAGATCCTGTTGTAATCTGAGGTAACCCTCTTTGCTGTCCACTACACCTCCAATTTTGGTGTCATCTGCAAACTTACTAACTGTACCTCTTATGCTCACATCCAAATCATTTATGTAATGTTTGCCAACCTCCAGTCTTCCGGCACCTCACCTGTGACTATCGATGATACAAATATCTCAGCAAGAGGCCCAGCAATCACTTCTCTAGCTTCCCACAGAGTTCTTGGGTATATCTGATCAGGTCCTGGGGATTTATCCACTTTGAACCGTTTCAAGACATCCAGCACTGCCTCCTCTGTAATCTGGACATTTTGCAAGATGTCACCATCTATTTCCCTACAGTCTATATCTTCCATATCCTTTTCCACAGTAAATACTGATGCAAAATATTCATTTAGTATCACCCCCATTTTCTGTGGCTCCACACAAAGGCCGCCTTGCTGATCTTTGAGGGACCCTATTCTCTCCCTAGTTACCCTTTTGTCCTTAATATATTTGTAAAATCCCTTTGAATTCTCCTTAATTCTATTTGCCAAAGCTATCTCATGTCCCCATTTTGCCCTCCTGATTTCCCTCTTAAGTATACTCCTACTGCCTTTATACTCTTCTAAGGACTCATTCGATCTATCCTGTCTCTACCTGACATATGCTTCCTTCTTTTTCTTAACCAAACCCTCAATTTCTTTAGTCATCCACCATTCCCTATACCTACCAGCCTTTCCTTTCACCCTGACAGGAATATACTTTCTCTGGACTCTCGTTATCTCATTTCTGAAGGCTTCCCATTTTCCAGCCGATCCTTTATCTGCGAACATCTGCCCCCAATCAGCTTTCGAAAGTTCTTGCCTAATAACGTCAAAATTGGCCTTTCTCCAATTTAGAACTTCAACTTTTAGATCTGGTCTATCCTTTTCCATCACTATTTTAAAACGAATAGAATTATGGTCGCTGGCCCCAAAGTGCTCCCCCACTGACACCTCAATCACCTGCCCTGCCTTATTTCCCAAGACTAGGTCAAGTTTTGCATCTTCTCTAATAGGTACACCCATATTCTGAATCAGAAAATTGTCTTGTACACACTTAACAAATTCCTCTCCATCTAAACCTTTAACAACATGGCAGTCCCAGTTGATGTTTGGAAAGTTAAAATCTCCTACATTATTATTCTTACAGATAGCTGAGATCTCCTTACAAGTTTCTTTCTCAATTTCCCTCTGACTATTGGGGGGTCTCTAATACAATCCCAATAAGGTGATCATCCATTTCTTATTTCTCGGTTCCACCCAAATAACTTCCCTGGATGTATTTCCGGGAATATCCTCCATCAGCACAGCTGTAATGCTTTCCCTTATCAAAAATGCCACTTCCCCCTCCTCTCTTGCCTCCCTTTCTGTCCTTCCTGTAGCATTTGTATCCTGGAACATTAAGCAGCCAGTCCTGCCCATCCCTGAGCCATGTTTCTGTAATTACTATGATATCCCAGTCCCATGTTCCTAACCAGACCCTGAGTTTATCTGCCTTCCCTGTTAGGCCCCTTGCATTGAAATAAATGCAGTTTAATTTATTAGTCCTACCTTGTCCCTGCCTGCCCTGACTGTTTGACTCACGTCTGTTCTCAGCTGTACCCGTCTCAGATCGATCTCTTTCCTCACTATCTCCCTGGGTCCCACCCCCACCCACCTTACTAGTTTCAATCTTCCCAAGCAGTTCTCGCAAATTTCCCTGCCAGTATATTAGTCCCCTTCCAATTTAGGTGCAATCCGTCCTTCTTGTACAGGTCACTTCTACCCCAAAAGAGATTCCAATGATCCAAAAATGTGAATCCTTCTCCCATACACCAGCTCCTCAGCCATGCATTCATCTGCTCTATCCTCTTATTCCTGCCCTCACTAGCTCGTAGCACTGGGAGTAATCCAGGTATTACTACCCTTGAGGACCTTTTTAAATTTCTGCCTAACTCTCTGTAATCTCCCTTCAAAGTCTCAACCTTTTCCCTTCCTATATCGTTGGTTCCAGTGTGGACAATGACGTCCTGCTGGCCCCTCTCCCCAGTGAGAACATTCTGCACCCTCTCTGAGACATCCTTGATCCTGGCACCAGGGAAATAACACATCATTCTGCTTTTTGTCTGCTGGCCACAGAAACGTCTGTCTGTACCTCAGACTACAGAATCCCCAAACACAATTGATCTTTTGGAAGCGGACGTACCCCTCGTTGCATTAGAACCAGTCTCAATTCCAGAAACTTGACTGTTCGTACTACGTTCCCCTGAGAATCCATAACCCCCTACATTTTCCAAAACAGCATACCTGTTTAAAATGGGTATATCCACAAAAGACTCCTGCCCTAGGTGCCGACCTCTCTCACCCTTCCTGGAGTTAACCCATCTATGTGACTGTATCTGAGACTTTCCTCCCTTCCTATAATTGTCGTCCATCACGTACTGTTGCTGTTGCAAATTCCTCATCACTTCTATCTGTCTCTCCAACTGATCCACTCGATCTGATAAGATTCACATCCAACAGCATTTATGGCAGATATAATCCGCAGTAACCCTTAAACTCTCTTTCAACTCCCACATCTGACAAGAAGTACATCTCACTGCAAAGGGCATTTTTGCTCCTTCACAATCTACAGACCCAGAAAATAACATTGTCTTATTCCTCTACAAACACTGCCCCAAGTTAAATTAATAGCTATGGCTTATATTTTAAGTTTAATCAAGAGACTTATCTCCAAAAATATATAATCAAGAAAGAATCCACTATACTCACTACTGCAGCCTTTCTCTTGGACAGACTTAAAACAACAATTAACTTATCTGATTCTGTGCTGTGAACTTTGCCCAACAGTTCCTCCAAGATTAGTTGTGAAATTCACTGTTGTTCATTTTCCCAGATGCACTCCGATGTCCAGCGATACACAAAATCAAACAGCAAAGGCGGTACCTGTGCAGGTTCTCTCTCTCTCTCTCTCTCTCTCTCTCTCTCTCTCTCGCACTGACCTCACCATGTGCTTCCTTTGGTCTGCCCTTCTCCCTTTTAAAACTGCTGCTGTTTTGACGTTTTTTTCCCAAAGTTCCAAAACAACGCAACAGCATATAAAACAGGAATTGCTGCTCCTGGAATTTGAGGAAATCACCTCCAACACCTAAAATACCTCAAAAAAAAAAGGAGCAGCTCTTACAGCTAGAAACCTTTCCCATCCTGTTCACCCTCCCCTTTTAGAATGCTCTGCAGCCGATCGGTGACATCCCTGACCAGAGGCAACATACCATCCGGGAGTCCTGTTTTCACCCACAGAACCACCTATCTACTCCCCTCACAGTAGAATCCCCTATGATTATGGCCCTACAAGTCTTTTTCCTGCCCTTCTGAACAGCAGTGCCCGCCATGGCGCCATGATCCTGGCAACTGCTGCCCTCCCCTGGTGAGCCATCTCCCCCAACAGTATCCAAAACGGTATGTCTGTTTTGGAGGGAGATGACCACAGGGGACACCTGCACTACCTTCCTACTCTTTTTCTGCCTTTTGGTCACCCATTCACCGTCACCCTCAGCAGTTCTAACCTGCGGTGTGACCAGTTCACTAAAGGTGTTATCCACGACCTCCTCAGCATCGCGGATGCTCCACAGTGAGTCCATCCACAGCTCCAGAGCCATCATTCCATCAAACAGGAGCTGCAGCTGGACACATGTCTTGCAAGTATAAGAGTCAGGAAGGTCAGACACGTCCCTGAACTCCCACATCAGGCAAGAGGCCCATGCAATGGGTCTGAGGTTCCCTGCCATTGTAAGCTTAGCTTTATATCAACTGACTAAAACCAAACAATGGTTTTAGTTAGTTAATACAGATCAGGGGGCTCCATACTCTGCTGCTCCATCAGATAGAGCTGAGGCCCTCCATTATCCTTTACTGACCACTTCAGGAAAGATAATCCACCCTAAACCTTTTCATCCAGTGTGTGATGGCAGAGGCAGTGAGTGGGAACTGAGCTTCTCTCCAGGCCCAATGAATCTCCTCCTCACCCCCTCTCATCACTCCCAGAAAAGGAATGTTAACTCTCTCTCTCTCTCTCTGCTGCTGTTCTCAGTGCTCGGGGGAGAGGAATGAGCTGTTTCTTCCAGACAGCTTTCCACCTCTTGTGTCATTCTGGTGCAAAGAGTGGTTACAGAAATTAACACCGATTCCCAAAATCCCTCCACCTTCATATCTCTTCAGTTCCATCCAACAGGAGGGGTGTCTATAAAATCAAGTGTTAGTAAACAGAAGATTGATCTCTTAGAAATAAGTTAGTTTTTAATGATCTTGGACACCTAATAACCTTCTAACTCCATCTAGATGAGCAATGATTAACGGAACTATTTCTTTGGATTATTTGCCCCCAGTCTCACCCATCACCCCTCCCAGTAAGATGGCGTCTCCTCTCGCTATTCACATCCGTGTACATACAATTAAAGCAATAGCTTCTGCAGAGACTTCAAAGCTTCTCCAGCTTTCCTTTCATTTATATCCACATTACGGCTAATTCTCAAACTAGGATTTGTCAATTAGCCTTCAATTATTTCAACTTAATCCCTTTTTTCTGCATTTTGATCATTAGAAATGTCAGTATTTCTAGCCACCTGACAGAGATGGTGGATATGCCTCTGGAGCAGATGGGACTTGAACCCAGGCCTCCTGGCTGAGAGGTGCCAATAAAAATGTACTTCATTCTATTCCAATTGATTTAAAGTTAGTTTCTTAATCGTGTCTTGTTTATGTGAAACACAGTCTTGTTATAGAAGCCGTGCATGTCTGAGATGCACTCTTTATTGCATTTAACATTGCATTTCTGCATTTTAGGTGCTTCAGACATGACAAGTCATACCTACAGATTTGCATCAATATCATAATGACATGAAGGACATGCTTCGCTCCGAGTTATCAAAGTCAGAAGTCACATGACCCCAGGTTACAGTCCAACTGGATAATTTGAAATCACAAGCTTTCATACTTCACCTGCTGAAGGAGCAGCTCTCCGAAAGATGGTCAAAGGTACGTATGGGTTGGACTGCCCAGTTGGCTGAAAGACTGGTCTGGATGGAGAGTCTCACCAACAGCACAGGGTCCGTTCCTGCACTGGCTGAGGTCACCATGAAGGTCCCACCTTCTCAACCTCCACCCTTCACCTGTGGCAGGTGACCCTCAGGTTAAACCACCACCAACCATCCTTCTCTAATGAGGGAATGGAGCCATGGTGACGTACCCTTTTCGATAAGGACATGAAACTCTCCAAGAGGAACCTTCAAATTTATTGGCTAATCTTCACTAGAATAGACCTAAGGTTCAGTTTGATATATTCCATTGACCCATCCCCCTGGTGAACTGTTCCCATTCTCATTCTCAGGCGGGATATCCTATTGTTACCATTCAATCTTATTCAGGAAACCTGGAGAAACTTTACAGTCCAAGAAAATATTTTCATAATATCTTGAAAGCAACAATTAAGAATTTCCCATTTGATCCCAGTTACTAACATATTTTATTTATTGTTCCTTATTTTTGATGATGATTTTGTTTTCTCAGAATTGACCCGCTAATTGCTGCCTGCCATTTTGGGTTTACATTTCAATTGACCACATTTTTGAATAACAATGATGTTATGCTTTATTCCCAAAGCAGACTTTCATTCTTTTTGATCTCCAGGTAGAATCTTGACTGTTTAACCATTCACAGTTTTGAAAAAGACTGTTGCTATATCATCTCAAACCTGTCAGACATGTCACTTTGAGAATCTGACATAACAACTTAGGTTGAGTTAATGTATTAATTCCAATTCCAGAATTAATTATGTTCAGGCTTGATGGATTTCATTTGCACTTTTACATTGGCACAGAAGTGCTTGCAATGTTGAGGTAAATCCCTTGCAATTTGTTATCAACATGTTATCCTGGAAGATAAGCATTGGTAAGGAATGACCTAAATGGTTAATGCCAAGTCCTTTAAAGGCAAACACAGAGAATGCTGGAGAAACTCTCTTGGTCTGTCAGCATCTGTGTAGAGAGAGGAACAGAGTTAATGTTTCAAATAAATATGACCTCACCAGAACTGGAGAAGTGTTCTGAAAAAGAGTCACTGGATTCACATGGTTAACTCTGTTTCCCTCTCCACAGATGCTGTCACATTTGCTGAGTTTCTCCAGTACTCTCTATTTGTTTCACTTGTTCGGGAACCTCAGGGTTTTGCTTTTATTTGAGTCTCTAAAAGTTCAGTGTGATGTCGGGAGTTGTATTTGTGAAGTTTTCAGCCTCCTGTGTCCTTGCTGCAGCCTCAGTGCTTATCGCCTTGGAAACCTGTTCAAGGACCCCCAGGAACAATTCTTCAAGGACCCCCCACCCAGGGAACAATCTGTTCAGAGACCCCCAGGAACAATCTGTTCAAGGACCCCCCCCACCCCCACCCCCCTGCACCCCCCCAGAACAATCTGTTCAAGGAGCACCCCCCCACCCCCGCCCCCCCCCAGAACAATCTGTTCAAGGAGCCTCCCCCCCACCCCCGCACCCCCCCAGAACAATCTGTTCAAGGAGCCTCCCCCCCACCCCCGCACCCCCCCAGAACAATCTGTTCAAGGAGCTCCCCCCCCCGCACACCCCCCGCACCCCCTCAGAACAATCTGTTCAAGGACCCCCAGGAACAATTCTTCAAGGACCCCCTGCCCAGGGAACAATCTGTTCAAGGAGCCGCCGCCCCCCCCCCCCAGGAACAATCTGTTCAAGGAGCCCACCCCCAGGAAGAAGCTGCCAGGGTAACTCCGATCAGGGACCTAATGTGTTAATGTGTTCAATCATATCTGTAAATGTCCAACATCAAAATTCAGTGCTGTCTACAATAAAACACCTCGAGCAATATTAAACTGGGTGATGATTTCAAAAGCAATATCTGTCAGGAGAAAGGGTTAACTTGGCTGTGTGTTTTTTCAAGAAATGGAGCCAAACATTCTCAAATGATCACAGTTGTGTGACATTCAGAATCTTTTCAATATCCCTCTCCTGATCTGAAAGAACAAACAGCATTTTAAACTGTTTTTATTTCTCCTGAAATGCTTTAGTTATCATTTCATCAACATTGCTTAATTTAGATTAAATTCTAATTGTTTCAAAATATTTTAGTGCTTTGTAGGACATTTTTTCACCCAGAAAAGAGTACTTTTGATACAACTACAATAATTAAACAATCCAAATCAATTCAAATATCTTTGATTCCAATTCATATCATTGATGAATTAAAATTCAGGATTGTTAAAATGTAGTGTATGGAAAGCAGAAGGAATCCAGGAATGTCCTTGGCAGGGGTTTGGGGGGAAACTGAGGTAAATCAGGAAATACCCATGGGGAGCTGGAGGTGGACACAAAATAACTAAGAAATAAGTAGTATCAGGTGGACAGCAAATACCTGGCGAACAGGAAATTCTCCCAGGAACTGGACTCCCCAAGTGGTGAGTTTTTCCCTGCCATATTCCCAGTCCCCTTTCTGTATTTCTCTATTGCTTGTAAATCCTCTTAAACTCTGGAATTTTCTCCTCCAGGTCATTGAGCTTTCTGTCAATTCGGGAATCACACAGCAATTCCTTATCGAAACTCTCCTTTTGGATGGTGGTGAAGATTTCCTGGAGAGGATCTTTGATCGTTGCTATCCCATCAAAGGTCTCCTCGGTGCTGTGGTGATGTAAATGTTCCAGAGAACCCTGGAGGTTACTGAGGTAATACAGAGTATTCTTCACCTTTTTCTGTGCATCAAACAGCTCAGCTCCCTCTTCTTTCCTTCTCTTCAATTCTGCTCTCTCCCTCTCCATAGTCCACTCATAGTCCACTCGCTTTTCTTTCAGATCCTTTATTGTGTCATAACACTTTTTCAGATTTTTCTGTTTCGTATCACATTCCTTCTCTAAATCTCCCTTGGCTTTTGTTGTATCTTGAATGGTATCCTCACAACGCTTGATTTCTTTCAAAGTGCTGACAACCATCGGGATTCCTACAGGAGAGAGAATGTATGTGACAGTGGGCAGAGTGAATGAAGGGCCTGTGTACATGGAGTTGTGTTTCTCCCTGTCTCCTGGCTGTATTTCTGCACTGAGACCTATCTGAAGCCTTTCTGCACTGGGTCCTGTATTTGTGCATCGGCGTTTGTGTTTCTGTGTTGAATCCTTTACTAACCTGCTTGGAAAAGTGCCCTGATACTGGTACACCATTATTCCTGGTGTCATTAAGAAGTGAAAGAGAGAGTCAAAGTACCCAACAATTTAGCTGCCTAATGAACTCAGATTAACAGGCAACACTGATCAGTTTTCTGTGCTACTTCACAACAATTACTATTAACAATAAATCAGTCCTAACCACAGGAAAAAAAATTCATTCACAGGAAGTGGGTGTCTAGCGTGTTGTCCATCCCTAATTGCCCTTGAACTGATTAACTTTCTTGGCCATTCTAGAGGGTAGTTAAGGCTCACCCACATTGCAGTTTGTCTGAAGTCACATGTAGGTCAGACCAGGTCAGAATGACAGATTTCCTTCCCTGAAGACATTAGTAAATCTGATTGGTTTCTATACTCATCAGCAGTGGCAATATGCTGCATGTCATTTGACAAGTGACCTGAAAGAAGTTCTAGGATTTACACATGAAACAACTGAAATGAGAAACCCATTTTAAAAGATGAAAGATTTAATCTAGGTATATCATTTCAGCTGCATGGCACTTGTAATCTTATGCTATACATTCTGTGTCGTATTATCTTGCTTCACAACCACCTGATAAAGGAGCAGTGCTTTGAAACCTCGTGCTTCCAAATAAACCTGTTGGACTATAACCTGGTGTTGTGTGATCTTTAACTTTGTCCACCCCAGCCTAACACCGGCAACTCCAAATCACGGACACTGTTAGACCAACTTTCAATTCCAGATTTTTTATTGAACTAAAATATTGATGGATTCAAACCCATGACCTCAGAACAATAGCCTGGAATTCTGGATTATTAGCCAAAAGACATTACCACTACACTACTCCTTATTCTGAATGACAAACTATCCAGTAATATGATATAGGCCACTCAGTCCCTTGGGTCTGCTCCACCATTTTATAAGATCATGGCTGATCTATGGCCTCACTCCAAATACCTGCCTTGGATATCCTTACTTAATAAAACTTTGTCTACCTCTAACTTAAATGTAACAATTAGAGTCGCAACAGCCTGTGTTTGAGGAAGAGAATTCCAAACCTCCAAGGGCGGCACGGTGGCACAGTGGTTAGCACTGCTGCCTCACAGCGCCAGCGATCCAGGTTCAATTCCCGCCTCAGGCGACTGACTGTGTAGAGTTTGCACATTCTCCCCGTGTCTGCGTGGGTTTCCTCCGGGTGCTCCGGTTTCCTCCCACAGTCCAAAGATGTGCAGGTCAGGTGAATTGGGCATACTAAATTGCCCGTAGTGTTAGGTAAGGGGTAAATGTAGGGTCTGGGTGGGTTGCGCTTCGGCGGGTCGGTGTGGACTTGTTGGGCCGAAGGGCCTGTTTTCACACTGTAATGTAATCTAAAAAAACTCTTTGACCATTTGATAAAGAAACAGAATGGCCCATTGAATTTGCTCTGCCATTCAAGCTTGGCTGATAGGTTCGTTCAGATGAGAGTGGTGCTGGAAAAGTGCAGCAGGTCAGGCAGCATCCGAGGAGCAGGAAAATCGACATTTCGGTCAAAAGCCCTTTATCGGGACACCCCATTTTTCTGCCCCTGGTTCTAGAATCTTCAACTAGTGAAAATTGTTTATCTTAATCTGCTTTTTTTTTCTTCCCGTTAATATCCTGAAGACCTTGATTAGATCACCCCTTTAGCTTCTAAATTCGAGAGAATAAAAGCCATATTTCTCCTCATAACGTAACTCCTGCAATCATTCCTGTAAAAACCCGAAAGAACTGTGGATGCTGTAAATCAGAAACAAAAACAGAAATTGCTGGAAAAGCTCATCAGCTCTGGAGAGAAATCAGAGTTAACATTTCAGATTGAATGACCCCGACCCATCCTGATAAACCTGTGATGAACTCCCTCCAGGGTCAAAACATCCTTCCTAAGGTGTGGTGCGCAGATCTGCTCACAGTGCTCCGAGTGGGGTCTTATAACTGCAGCATAACATCTGTATCCCTATACTCCAGGCTTTTCAATCTGAAGGCCAGCATCCTATTCACCTGTTGACTACTTCTGCACCTGTTCTTGGCATTTTAAAGAGCTATGCACCTGAACCCCAAATCTCGTTGGACATCCACTGCCTTTAACTTTGTGCCTTCAAAATATCCCCTGATCTATTCTGGTTTTTGGTTTGGGATGGATAAACAGTCAGTTATTTATATTGAAATCCATCTGCCACAGCTTTGCTTATTCACCTAGTCTCTCAACCTCCTGCTGTAATTTTCTGTTGTCATCCACAATGCTGTTCAGTGTTGTGTGTCATCAGCAAATTTAGATATTTGATGTTTTATACCATTATCCAAGTCACTGAGGCCCCTGTGGGACAATACTCGTCATAGACAGACACAGACAAATAAACATCTTTAGGTTTTAAAAATGGTGACAGAAACCCCTGAACAAACTGAGTTTAATAGCACCAGTACACAGGTTTTGACAAAGTGTATGCTTCCTAAAACGATCAATCTGGTGGGAGAGAAGAACTGAGCAGTTTTGCAGACTTTGGTTATTTCTCTGCAGAGAGAGATTCCTGAATCTTATGATCTTGGTGAAATGCCAGTTGTTTTGGGTTATTTGAAACATTTCACATCGAGTCATAGAGATGTACAGCATGGAAACAGACCCTTCGGTCTAACATCCTGAAGCCAAGCAGGATTTCTTGCCTTATCTGACCAAACCTGCCTCATTAATCGCCTCTCTGCCCATATGACATCCTGTTCATCTGGTTCTGTTCCCACCTGACCCTATGTCGCTCCCTGAACAACTGGTCACTCAGCAGATATTGCTGAAAGACTAGACTCTATTGCAGCCTCTCCTTCTATAAAAGGCTGCTGTGCACCCAGACAGACATTGACAATACTGCCAGCATCAAGGAACAAGTGCTATGTCACTCCCTGCAAATAGCCAGCATCCCTCAACACAGACTACCCCATTTACACAAGCACACAGTGTGGAAGAGGCCATTCAGCCCATCGAGTCATCACCAACTAAGCTATTCTAAATGAACAGTATTGCCCATATCCCATGGCTAAATGTATAACAATTACAAATTAGAAGTAGCAGGGGGCCACTCAACCCTATGACCATCAATCCTGTTCTGTCATTCAGTAAGGTCATGGCTGATCTATCTGTTCCCGTTCCTATCTACCCCCTGTCAAATTTTCACCCCCTCACCTATCAAGAATCGAACTACCTCTGCCTTCAAAATATTCAAGGAATCTGCTTTGTCCATCTTTTGAGGAAGAAGTTGATACAATATGATAAAAACATTCATTTTCCTGTTTGTATCTTTAAACTCTGCCCCCTCTCCCACAGGAGGAACCCATCCTTTCCACACCCACTCAGTTGAGTCCCCTCAGAATCTTATCTGTTTCAATTGTTACCTCTGATTCTTTGAAACATCAGAGAACATAGGCCCAGCCTGTTTAGCCTTTCCTTATAAGACCATCTGCTTATTCCAGTTATTAGTCAAGTGAACCATCTCTGAATGCTTCCAAGATTTACTTATCCTTATGTAAATAAGGTGATTGATACTATATGGAATATCCCAGATGTTATTTTACTAGTGCCCTGTGCAACTGATACAAAAGTTCCCTACTTCTGTATTTAGTTCCAGTTGTGATAAACAATAATATTCTATTACCTTTCCTGATTACTTGCTTTACCTGTGTGCTAACCTCCTGTGATTCACTCACAAGGACACATCCCTCTACATCTCAGAGCTCTGCAATCTCTCACCATTTTGATAATATATAGTTTTTTATTTCTTTCTGCCAGAATGGACAGAATAGGGAGGAGGGAGCATGGGTTGGAGGGATCAGAGCCAGGAACAGCCCTCCAAGTACTTTCTACCCCAAAGTACCTGCTCCCAATAACTACCTCTGCAGTAACTCTCCCTCTGCCCCATGCAGTTAACCTGAGCAGTTACCCTCGGGTAATTACTCCTGTTAAAATTACCCCCCAGTAATTGCATATCCCCTGCCCTCCAGTAACAGTCGCGTTGATCTGAAGCTGAAAGCTCAGGATGGGAGTGATTAGGGTTGTATCACAGGGACTGGTCCAACTTCAGGCAAGATGCTGGAGTTTCAGAGATTTCACTTTGGGGAAGTGAGGCAATCTGTGCTGGGAAAGGACATTTCATTGATCTTGGGAGAGACTGTTTGATACAATCAGTTTCCTATGATTCTAGGGGTAACTTTCTGTGAGAAAAGATCAAGTAAATTAACGTTTATACAGCAAAATGGACATTTCATGTTAATGAAATGGAATAGATTGTCAAGTATTAACTACAGGCTGATATCAGGTCAGTGACAAACTCTATACATTTTCCTCTATGCTGCAGGACTGTCAGATTTTAATCCATTTGTTCAGAGATGTTATTACACAACTCTAGAGCAAATGGGACTTGAACTCTGGCCTGCTAGCTCCGAGGGAGGGACACTACCACTGCACCACCAGAGTTAAACTGTCCATTTGCTTCTGAAAATGAATACACAGTGCACTAGCTATGATTTCAAAATACAGCATCAGTAAACTAGCCTAGGTTAACTCATGGTTGTTGCGGGTCAGTCAGCTCAGCTCCAGGACATCTCTGCAGGAGTTCCTCAGGGGAGTGTCTTAGGCCCGACCATCCTATGCCCAACCAATGTCCTATACAGCCACAACATGATGTCCCGACTCCTGTACCCAATGCACTGACTAATAAAGGAATGCTTTCTTCACTATCCTATCTACCTGCGACCCCACTTTCAGGGAGCTATGAACCTGCACTCCAAGGTCTCTTTATTAAGCAACACACCCCAGGACCTTACCATTAAGGGTATAAATCCTGCCCTGATTTGTCTTTCCAAAGTGCAGCACCTCACATTTATCTGAATTAAACTGCATCTCCCACTCCTCAGCCCATTGGCCCATCTGATTAAGATCCCGTTGTACTCTGAGGTAATCCTCTTTGTGTCCACTACACCTCCAATTTTGGTGTCATATGCAAACTTACTAGCTATACCTCTAACGCTCACATCCAAATCATTTACATAAATGTCAAAAAGCATTGGACCCAGCACCAATCTTGCAGAACACCACTGGTCACAGGCCTCCAGTCTGAAAAATAACTCTCCACCACCACCCTCTGTCTTCTACCTTTGAGCCAGTTCTGTATCCAAATGGCTAGTTCTCCCTGTATTCCATGACATTTAACCTTGCTAACCAGCCTCCCATGGGGAACCTTGTCGAACGCCTTACTGAAGTCCATATAGTTCATATCCATTGCTCTGCCCTTATCAACCCTCTTTGTTACTTCAAAAAACTTGGTCAAGTTTATGAGACATGATTTCCCACGCACAAAACCATGTTGACTATCCCTAATCAGTCCTTTCCAAATACATGTAAATCCTGTCCCTCAGGATTCCTTCTCATAATTTGCTCACCATCAAAATCAGGCTTACCGGTCTATAGTTCCCTGGCTTTTCCTTACTATCTTTCTTAAATGGTGGCACCACGTTTGCCAACCTCCAGTCTTCCATCACCTCACCTGTGACTATTGATGATACAAATATCTCAGTAACAGGTCTAGCAATCACTTCCCTAGCTTCCCACAAAGTTCTCGGGTACACCTGATCAGGTCCTGGGGATTTACCCTCTTTTATGCATTTCAGAACATCCAGCACTTCCTCCTCTTTATACGAACATTTTTCAAGATGTCACCATCTATTTCCCACATTCTATATTCTCCACCTTCTTCTCCATAATAAGCATTGATGCAAAATACTCATTTAATATCTCCACCATCTCCTGTGGTTCCACACAAAGGCTCCCTTGCTGATCTTTGAGTGACCCTGTTCTCTCCCTAGTTCCCCTTTGTCCTTAATGTATTTATAGAATTCCTTTGGATTCCCCTTAAACCAATTTACCAAACCTATTTCATGTCCCCTTTTTGCCC